>NC_091463.1:81496190-81733690 GCF_027789765.1 Dendropsophus ebraccatus
AACTACTTACCCAGCCAATATGGGTTGCTAGGTTAGACCCCTAGGAATACAGGAGACAAGGGAGTCTTCACCCTTGCCTATGCCGTGGATTATACAGCTAAAACAGGACAGTCCACCACCTTAGAGAAAGGGACAAATTATTTTAAGACTGGACCTGCAGTAGAGCACAGTGCTAGAAAGCCGCTCTCTACTGACAAGACCCTCAGCTTTGTAGGAGGGCTTCTACAAGCAAGCTCCACCCAGAGCAGAGACCTGGAACTTGTACTACCCCATTAGGACAGAAACCCAACACAATGGGGCAGAAGGTGGTTAGGTGAGATAACTGAGACTCATCCATACGTGAGTATGAGGATATTCTTAAACACTCTAGAGACACTTCACCACATCCTGGCAGAGTACATATTACATTAGGCAAGGGACCTCCTATCTGGTCCCTGACACTTGTTACCTTAATGTTTCTTCTATCCAATCGCCTATCTACCTATTGGAGTATTATTGATGATTATTTTTGCACTAAGTACCTTAGCACTGTTTGTCACTGTTTTTGACCTTTTCCAAGTAAAGTTTGAAAGATGTTTAAAGTGTGATCTCCGTCTGTCGTCGCGCCTACACCTCGCACCTCACTTTAGTGTTAACCAAGAACCCACCAGCAGGCCCAACAACAGTACCAGCAACCAAGGCCACGGCAATCATCCATCTCAACATTTAATGGCATAAGCCAGGGCCCTCCTTGGCTACTACAGGGACCGTTCTGGCTTGCATCCTTCCTCTACAACAACCAGAGTAATGCTAAGTTTACACGAGGCTATTATTGGCCCAATCGTACGATTAACGATTTCGAAGATACGATTTTTTTTATAACGATCAGCGTTTAGACGGTACGATATATCGTACGGAAAAATCTTTTGCAATCGCGCGCCCACAGCCTGCCCCCCCGCTCGCAGCCCGGCCCCCCGCTCATCCGCAGCCCGGCCCCACGGCCAACCGCAGCCCCCTGCGCCGCTCCGATCGCAACCCCCCCGCCGCTCCGATCGCCACACGCCCCCCCCCCCACCGCCGCTCCGATCGCCCTCATGCCGCTGCCGCTCCAATCGCCGCCGCCGCTCCAATCATCCCCCCCGCCGCCGCTCAGATCGCCCCCGCCGCGACTATACTTTACCTGCTCCGCGTAGCAGGTCTTCGACATCCCCGACTCCGCTCTTCAGTGCACTGATTGGCTGAAGAGGGGAGGCGGGAATTTCAAACTGGTCCTCTTCAGCCAATCAGTGCTCCTCTTCAGCACTGATTGGCTGAAGAGGAGCCAATTGAAATTCCCGGCTCCCCTCTTCAGCCAATCAATGCAAGGCAGCACTGATTGGCTGAAGAGGAGCCGTTTGAAATTCCCGTCTCCCCTCTTCAGCCAATCAGTGCACTGAAGAGGGGAGCCGGGGATGTGGAAGACCTGTATGGTCGCGGCAGGGGCGATCGGAGCGGCGGCGGCGGGCTCGATCGGAGCGGCGGGGGGGGGCAATTGAAGCGGCGGCGATCGGAGCGGGGGTGGCGATCGGAGCGGCGGCAGGTGTGGTGATCAGAGCGGTGGCGGCGGTGGGGGTGGCGATCAGAGTGGCGGCAGCGGGGTTGGCGATTGAGCCGGCGCAGGGGGCTGCAGATGAGCGGGGGGCCGGACTGCGAGCGGGGGGCCGGGCGTCGGGCGGCCGGACTATCGCTCGACGACTGTTTACACGGAACGACGGCGATTTTTTTACGAACGACGATTTATGAACATGTTAAAAGATCAAAATGAACGATTTATCGATTGTTTGCCGCGTTTACACGTACGATTATCGTTCGAATTCGATCGTTATCGCGAAAATTCGCCCGATAATCGTTTCGTGTAAACCCAGGATAAGGGTCCATTTACACGGAAAGATTATCTGACAGATTATCTGTCAAAGATAATTTTCTTTGGCAGATAATCTGTCAGATAATCTTTTTGTGTAAATGGACCGTAAAGGCCCTATTCCACCAACAGATCTGACAACAGATTATCTGCCAAAGATTTGAAGCTAAACCCAGGAGTGGATTTGAAAAAAGGAGAAATCCAGTCTTTCCTTTATGACCTGTTCTCTGTTTATAGTCTGTTCCTGGGTTTGGCTTCAAATCTTTGGCAGATAATCGTCAGATCTGTTAGTGGAATAGGGCATTAAGACTCACTAAGGTGTGGCTACACTTCCTCTCCCCTTGTGACTTCCTTCTACAGTATTTATAAGGTGTGCTGTGAGTGGGTGGGTGAGAAGAGAGTGCAAGAGAAAGAGAAGGGCAGAAATAGGTAAAAAAGAGAAAGAACTCCCATTGGTGCACAGATCCTAAAAACAATCCTAAAAACCTCCTCACTCCACGGGGTCCCGGCGTCCTGCTCTCCCGCCCGGCCAATCAGTGGCTGCGGCAGGGCAACACACTGATTGGCCGGGCGCGAGATCAGGACGGCGGGACCCCGTGGTGCGAGGAGGTATGTATACAGAGCGGAGCGGGAGGCGGCCGGCATCAGAAGGAGTTAAGCGGCCGGCAGATTTACATACACGCAGTGGTCGTTATTAACGCTGTGAGTCGGTAGATGTGAAGGCACCCTTAGTTACATACAGCTGTGCAATACTTAGGTACTCAATATACATACTAACAACATCTAGTGGTTAAACTTAGGTACTACTTTATTACCACTTTTACTTTGAAGTACAGACTTTTGCGAGGGATGTAAAGACTAGAAACACCCGTGGTGGTGCACCACACTCAGTAGTGGATTATAATAGGCGGTAGCCCGGGGCCCTGAACTCCAGGGGGGCCCAGGGCCACCCAAAAAGACTTATACTTTCAGTGGTGTATTGTCTCCTGGCTACAGTTCTGCCATGATCTGCAAAAACATTTCTTCTTTTTTTTAACCGCAATTTTGCACAAATCAGTGTATCATGACATTATCTATCCCGTACTGTGAACACCACGCTAGTGCTGCCATAGTTACAATGGGGTGGGAGCAATAGCAGATCATAATAGGTCCGTTTTGGGCGGTAGCCCGGGGCCCTGAGCTCCAGAGGGGCCCAGGGCCACCCAAACAGACTTATATTTTCAGTGGTGTATTGTCTCCTGGCTACAGTTCTGCCATGATTTGCAAAAAAATGCAGCTTTTTTTCCGCTATGGAAAAGCAATACTAAAGATATAGTTACAGTGGCCTAGGGGGGCCCAGGCTTGGTGAACAGCCCCGGGCCTATGGTAAAGTTATTCCGGCCCTGGGTGGGAGGGCTCAAGCTTGGTCAACAGCCCGGGGCCTATGGTAAAGTTAATCTGCCCCTGACCACACTCGCTGCCGCCGCTATTACTCATACCAACAGCGAGTGGGTAAGTGCAGGGGAAGGGATGCGGGAACTGCGGGAGTGGTCTGCTGCCGTCGCTCTGTGTAATAGGTAAGATTGTTGCCCTCATTGAAAGACATTTAAATACAACAATCAGACGACGTTGTGCATGTTGGCTGGTGGTTGCCTTTTATTACACAAAGCGTTAATTGTCCAAATACGCCCGATAATCGCTTCGTGTAATAGGGCCTTTACTGATGAAGACACCACAGATATAATGGTTGGGAGGGGGGGGGGGCTGTGTAGGAGCTCTATTTGCTGCAGCTGGGACTTATATTAGCACAATATAGCTTAAAATCTGGATTTTTGTCTTTTCCTCTTTAAGTGTCACAATACAATAGACTGGTCCTGTTCCGACGCCTCAGTCGTGTTATGGGTTGTTATTTCAGTATACTGAATACAAGGCCCAGTCTCAGCATTTTACATGACCAAATGATATAATTTTCTATAGACTAGAGGTAGAGGCCGGTGACCTCTTTTCATTTTACCAACCCCCACTTGACTAGCTGCTTATATTCCTGTATAGATTAGCGCCGTGTACACGGACTCTTTGATATGTTATTGACCATATCATGTTAACAATTAGCAGCATGTAATCATTTTAGGGAGTAGAATTGGATTTTCATAGCCTATTGTCATATCATTTTAACACTATGTAAAGAAAATATTAGCCCCAGGAAGCTGGAAACCCTAGTGACAGACTGAATGTAACAGAACTCTGATAGAGAGAGATGTATCAGAAATCAATGTCAGGCACAGGCCTGGGAGAAACATGAGATCATGCTTACCATGCAAAGTCCATTTCGTCTACTGCAACAAAACAAGCGATCCTGTTGCCGCTATTACCAGAAAAAGAGACTGGATTTCATGTTTATTCTCCATGTGCGGATTCTGCATGTCACATGCATTTCTCTTACAGTCACATGCAAATCGCCATTTTTAAGTGACCGATAGATTCACATGAATTCATCTACTTTACTATGTTGACGTGTCTGATGAATGCATTTGAGCAAGGTGATAGTGATAAACCCCTTTCTCTGTCAGCTGATGGTGCAATCCTGTAACTAGGGATCATCCTTACCCTTATTCCATATACTGCCAGAAACTTAAAGGGAATGTACCATCAGAAGATGACCTATTGTTTGAATCAAGTTTACATTTTTTTGTGTTTTTTTTTTAAATTGCCCCGCCCCGTGACCCCCAGAGTGGCCAACATAAAAAGTCACCTGCAGGCAAGGGCAGGGGGAAACATAATAGAGAAGCTCTACTTACCTGTCCCCATACCCTTGCAGCACTGCCTTACCACTCACGGACACCCGCCGGCCTGACTGGCTGAGCGGGCAATCCATCAGCTGGCTCGGGTACTTTCTACCAGGTTGTGATGAGAGTGGAACCCAGAGAAGATGAGTTCCAGGAGCAGTCAGTGAGTCTGTGATGTGGTGCTTTGGGGGCATGGGAACAGGTAAGAAGAGCTGTTTTTTTTTTACTATGGTCCACCTGCCCCTGCCTGAAGTCAATTTATCATTTTGTTCAGAGTTCCCCTTTAAGGAGTTCTGTTTTGAAGTCAAGCATACAGCACTAGAAGCCTCTACTGCCATAATAATATCATAAATATCATATCTCAGATTAGGGGTACCACATTAAATTGACTAATAGAAATCAATTGAGACAGAATAACCGTGGTATGAAAATAAGCCACTCTTTTGCATTTGGCCACTGGGCTTCCATACCACCATACTACATGGTAAAATGAACCCCTTGTAAAGATCTCAGCAGAACAAGCCTGCAACGTGCAAAGAAAGGAATCAGGGAGCATTGTGTCCAATTGTCCTGAGCGCCCAGCAATATCTGACAAAATAAGGGGGCTCAAACCCATATCCCTATTGTACATCAGTGATGGGCACTACCATCTCTACCAATCTTTCAGAAGATGGGGCAATAACTGGCATGGCCCTTGTTGCCTTAACTTTAATAGTTGTTGGGCAATTATTTGTTAAGCCAATAGCTCCTGATCTTTCCATACATGTAAACATTCATGTGTTCTCAAAAAAGAAAGGATGGAAGGGGTGGGCAATTGCAGTCCGATATGCCGGATTTGTATATCCCACAACATCATTTGGATTGCCCCCTACACAGTGTCGGACTGGCTCACCAGAGGACCGGACGATCCTCCAGTGGGCCCCCAACTTTAGAACCAGCACAAACATTGACTGACATGTTGTTTCTCACTGGTTCTTCATTGGTGGGTCCTCAGAATAATTTCCTCTGGTGGGCCCCCAGATACCCCAGTCCGAAACTGCCCCTACACATTAGACAGATGTCCGTCTCCTACGAAATCGAAGGACTTGGTTGGCTTTTGACCAGATTCTATGGGGGCCATAAGAAAACAATGGCTGAATAGAAAACAAGGAATACATTATTACTTTTTTTTATTTTAGAAGGGCATAACTTTTAACAAAAAACCCAACAGATTATATGCCAGATCTGCATTTAGTGATAGGTTGGAAGTCCCATCCTACAGCTTATGCATCAATCTAATGTATTGTAGAAAGGGTGCGGGACCTCGATACATTATTACAGCATGCTAATGTACAACAGATATGAGAGGAGATGTAAAAGAGGATCAGATATAACCGAGCTTCCAACAGGAAATGCTATTCCCAGCTGAAGGCTATTTATAGGTGAGAGGGTGGAGTAATTTCCCTTCTCTGATCAGACAAGCTTTCGATGATGACATCACTGGGAAAGTTTGTTAACCACTTAGTAAGTTGATACAATAATGTATATTCTGCAGAAATGCGGAGACAAAGATAAAATAAGACGTCCTCTGCCATTGAGGCCACTCATCAAATCCACAATGGTTACCATTCATTGGCGTTGTCCATTTATAGCTCCATATACGTGCATCTGCGAAGAACATTTAGCTTCCAACTTGGTCGAAGACCAGAGCTATGAGCTATATGGGAAGCCAAATTCAGGCACTGGGGTGCTATGGGGAGTGAAGGACTACAGCCCTGTGAGGAACCATAGCTTGGTCACTGGGCAACTTGGATAACTCCAGCTCTTAAGGCTCCTATGCAGTGGTCGTTCAGCCATCAGTAACATCTTCCACCCGCCACCTTTCCTCCCCATATACATGAATGTTCGGTGTGGCCGAGCGTTCCTCTATTCTCTATAGGGAATGGTAAGCCACAGCATCTCTCTTTTAACAAAAGGGTCAGCAGTGATTTCCATCTCAGCCGACCCTTATCATCATCGACATCATCTGTTGTTGGTAGTTCTAGAAGGCCCCATACAAGCAAGACTGGTGGCATAATCCGCCACAAGCAGCAGGTTCAGACATTTAAGATCTAATGTGAATGGGGACCTTAAGTGGACAACAAAAGGGATAAATTGAATGCCCTAGTGGTCTTCGTACCCCAGTCCTGAGGAACAAATGTATTAGAGATACTGAAGGGAAACGTGTTGAACAAGGGGCTGTTGGAATATAGGCCAAGTAGTCAAAAGCAACCATCCTGCTGCAAATAATTCAAGTGTTGCATGTTATTCTTCAAACTATAGTTGACTGATTCAAGTTAAGGTAGTGTGTGTTGAGTTAACATACAGAGGTAATGTTGACAATGGTAAAATACTGTTAAACATGTACTCCTGGATTGCTTGTTGCAGGATAGAAAATAGCAGTCCATAAAGCAAATGTACCATCAGCTACATCACTTTGTTTTTTTTTTTTTATTATAATGGATGCGGCTATCCGAAGGTACAGGTGGTTTGGGGGGGGTGGGGGGGTCAGATTGTGAGTACAGATTCGCTTTAAGGATAATTTTAGGTTCAGATTTAAATCAACGATCAACAACACACGAACGACACACAGAATGATTATCGTTTAAATTCAATCGATATAACGATTTTTCGCACAATAATCGTCCTGTGTAATAGGGCCCTTAGTGTTTGTAACCATCAAGCGTTATAACCACAGTTTTGAATAAAAAAAAGTCATCTTGTTGACACTGTTACCTTCTGTGGTCTTTTGTAAAGGGTAATCCACTAACCACTTCAAACAGGTTCATCAGATGGCTCTTATAGCATATAGTTTATGGCTTGTACCACTATTTTATCTATTTTAATAACCATGTACTGAAGTAAATTTTGACATTCAATAACAACTAATTATTAGAGAAATACTGCAGATTCAAAAACATACCATTTCATTCTATGGAAAAAGTAAGTATATTTACTACTACACTAATGTCCTTATACTAGATGCAACAGATCAGGTACTTATGCTTGGGCCATGGATGGAGAATAGGGATGAGCAAATCTCGAGCACGCTTGGGTTTGTCCGAACCCGAGCATGTGGCATTTGATTACCGGTGGCTGAAGACATTGGATGCAGTCCTAAGGCTGCCTGGAAAACATGGATACATGAGGGAAGAGGTGGCACTGTTGACAACCTGTTAAAGGTAGGAGGCTTCTCTGGCCAACAGTCTACTAGGAAATCTGGGTCCTGGCCTCATGTGAATGTCCCTGTAACTCAAACCACCTACCTAAACATTGTACAGACCAAGTCTTCCCCTTCAAAGCAGTGGGATTTCCTTATGGCAGTGGCTGTAATGTGCCCTCCACACTAGAAAAACTGAGCAGGAACAGATTGAGGAACATGACAAAGAGTTCAAGGTGGTGACTTGGCTTCCAAATTCTCAATCTAATTAAACATTTGTGGGATGTGCTGGAGGAAAAAAGTCTGATCCATATAGACAGCACCTTACAATTTACAGGACTTAAAGGATCTTCTGCTAATGTCCTACTACTGATTCCACAGTACACCGTACAAGGTTTTTTGAAGTCCATGAAGTCCTCAAAATATCAGAGCTGGTGGATCAAGACAGTACTAAGCAGGTATATTTAAAGCAAATGTACCATTGATACACATGAATAGAACACGGAAAGCTGGTGGCGTGGTTCACTTTTTTGAACTGCGGGCCAGTTCCCGCGTATTGCGCCGTTCTAGTATTGAAGGCTGACCTGCTCACCCCCATAAGAGGAAACCCCACCCTTCTATGACGTGGCTCCATTGATTCTAATGGAGCTACGTCATAGAGGGGCGGGGGTTCCCTCCCGCTGGGGGCAGGCCGGCCCGCCCCCAGTGCTTCAGCCCCAGTCGGTGCCGTTCTATCCATGTGAAAACTTTAAAGAGAATGTAACTGATGGTACATTTGCTTTAATGTTATGGCTGATCAGTGTGTATACATTGCACTTACATTGTGGTTAAATAGGAAAGTCTAGAATATTAGATTTTTAAGTAATCACAACTGAATAATTCTATAAAAAAATATCAAACTCCACGTAATCAAACTTCTTTTTGCCAGTATTTTTAATAAAAAGGAAGTTAATAAATAATGTACAACAGAGAATGCATTAATGAACGAGAAAGAGAGAGAGAGGCAGAGAATGAAAGGAAAGGGCAAGGAGAAAGCCAGTGATATTCCTGCATTTATTGATTGTATATGATTACATTAGGCACATCAAATATTCATAATGACATCCCACAAGAGGTCATTGTGTGTATTCTTTCCAGCATCGTACACTTTTAGTTATGGGTGCAGACTCAAAGGCAGTTCTCAAGACGACGAAACACAACGCATAAAAAGGTACACTGCCGGCCAAAGTGTGATGATAATTCATACCACCGTCAAAATGGACAATGTCATGATGGCGAGACATATAATAGGATTGGTGAGTTAATGATAGAGACCAATCCCCCCCCCCCCCTTAAAAAAAATAAAAAATTACAACTCTCATACTCACCCACTGCACAACCCACTCTGTACAATACTAAGTTCAAGGTTACATTTTTGCTTGTATAAATTTACCATTAAAAAGTTTTTTTTGGCTGTATTTTGACATACCCTGTCATGGCAATCTGAGGTTTCAGGAGCAGTCAGAGTCTCATCTACTTTCCAGAGCAAAAAAACAAACAACTACAAAGAACATCACCGGTGACCTGCCATGTCCATAACTACCTCAAACAGTCCAATAATTTGACTGGTGTGTAATACCTGATTTCTACCATGAGGGCGCTGCAGCAGGAGATGGAATACTTCTTGCATAGTTCCTGTTTAGATCACTTCTGATCAGGAGAAGCATCCAATTAAAGAAATGCTATGCATAGCCTATTAAAAATTATTTATGGGACAACCAGATAAACATTGTGTATCTTCTGGTCACATGTACATCTATGCATTTATCTCACTGGTAGGCACATACACTGATGAGGATTGAAACAGAGGTCCACATTGCACTGACACATTGAAACCCTCCTGTTGTTTGGACTGTGGGACCAACGGGATGCAGTTTCTCCTTGATGAGAGAGTACCAAAAAGTCATGTGACAACTTAGCTGTTCATGCTATGCTGGAAATTCTGGGAAGAAGAATATGCAAAGAAGCTTTCTGGTGCCGCCTTTGCAAGGGAAAAGGGGGCGGGGCCTTATGTAAAGCTGGTGTACTTCTACTGCTTTTCTGCTTTTTCTACTAGTTCTTTAGTTCATTCTTGACCGTTTGTTGCAACATACTGGTTGTTGTATTTTTTAGGTGCTGCTGTTTAACACAGTTTATCTTGTTCTTCTATTTTTTGCCAAGTAATGCTTTTCTCTGGATCCTAGTGCAGACTTGTTATTTTTTGTTAGATCTAGGGTTTTCAATAGGAACATTTGCAGGGACAGTTTTGCTTAGTTTCTCTGATATTGGTTTAGTGTTCAGGGGAAGATCAAGGGAAAGATTAGGAAATGCAAATTAAAGTTAGAGTCCTATTACAAAGCCCGATATCAGCAAGATTGGCGTTCACTTGCAGTGTCTTTAGAAGACACAATTCATTGCGCAGCCGGACTGCACAAACATTCACTGTGTCATTTGTGCGGCCATTTAAATGTATTGCTATAGGCTGCACTACTACTATCAAGTGCATCATTCCAGACATAATCTTCATCATTATCTTCATCATTTGTTTGTGCCATTACCAATACCAGTCATCTATTGGGGATTTGCATTCTTGCTCTGCTGGTTAATACTTGTTATATTATTTGGATCTATTGTAAAGTCCTCGTGCTGGAAGCCACAGTTAGAAAACAAAAAAGTTAACGGCTCGAGGTGAAGCCTAGTTCCACTATATTGTGATCAGCCTGAATCCTCATCAAGCACATTGTTTTTTGAGGGACACTTACTGAGACCGGTGTACTCATAGGCCAATTTTAAGGCTCCGCCCCCAATTACCCTGATGGATGTACTAAGAGGTGCATGCCTGTTAGTACAGGGCGTGCACAGAAATCTACACCTGCCAATGTTTATGCCTGTTTCCAGGAGTAAACCATGATAAATTAGGTGCATGAGGAAACCATGCCTCCCGCCTGTCCATCCATGAGGGGAGCGGGCTTATGGCTGGCGTATGCCATGGAAAATATAAGAATCTGTCTTTTGTGTGTCGTATGCCAGGGCCGCATCTTTGATAAATGTGCCCCATGTTTTTCTTTCCTAGGTGACTACTACTTGTGCCTCTGACTATCAGTTATCAAACACTTTCCCCGCTACCAGCATGATATTGATATATCATGACGAGCAAGGAAAGACTCCACTACAGGGCTTCCCCATCCATAGCATCCATAGAATACAGGGAGTGGAAATAAGCCCTTAATCTTGTGCCAGAACGCAAGCACATTTTGGGGCATCTTAAGCCACACCCATTTAATCAAGGACACACCCTTTTGTCAAAGATGGGGAAAAGTACATGTATATGTAACGTTAGAGCCTCTGATTCCAGCGCCATCCTTCCTGTCTTCCTACGTGGCGGCATTTTTGAGTATTTTGCTCCAAATGAATTGCTGTATTTTCCGGCCCCTGACTTTCAAGAAACAGTTAACTCACCTGGGGCCCGTTTCCGGCCTCCGCACGCCTCCTGTCCCATTTCTGGTGCAGGCAGTGTAACGTACACTGACTGCGCCGGGGATCCCCAAAGCTCTCCTGAGCAGACAAGCCTCTCATCGGAGAAGCTTGGAGACGCTTGGCTGCCGGGAGAGCTTCGGAAGAATGACAGAGGCTTTGGGTATTTCCGTAGTCTCTGTCATTCCTCTCCCGACAGCCGAGCATCTCCGAGCTTCTCCGATGAGACGCTCGGCTGCTTGGTAGAGCTTCGGGGATCCCCGGCGCAGTCAGTGTACGTCACACTGCCTTGGCCAGGAACAGGACAGGAAGCGTGCCGAGGCCGGGAACGGGCCCCAGGTGAGTTAACTGTTTTTTTTTTTTTTTCATAGTGGTCGCCACATACGGTGGGGATGTGGCCATTTTTGAGCTCCCCCACCGTATGGGATGACCATACCCGGCGTATAAGACAACCCCCGACTTCTAAGACCATTTTTTGGGGTTAAAAGGTCATCTTTACGCCGGTAAATACGGTATGTAAATGAGCCAGTTTGGTGCACTGTGCACCGTTACACCCACCTGCACATTGCAGTTCTAAAAGAAGATGCTTCAACATTATTATTTCATGAGGAATGGGAATCTACTAAACCAGACATACCTAGATACCTGCCTGGTCCCCTTGAAGAAACACTAAACTCCCTGTTATGCATAGTACAGGGCTGCAGTGGGCTCCTGCATCCTTCTCTACCTCCTCCAGCCCTGCATTACGTATAACACAATGTTCCTTTAACTTGGACATGGTGTCCTCTTCTCTGACATCTTTCATTTTGAACTTCTGGGCTCGTATCTAAAATCCCTGAGACAGACTACATTTTCTCTGCTAGAAAAGGGAATTAAACTGCACTCTGAACAGCCAGTATTAAATTATTCATAGCTGATAGGGAAAGGCTTTTGTACCATCTATCTCTTCACAGCAAAATGCTTACAATTAGCAAAACAACCGGAGTAATAACATTGAAATAAGGAAAATTACCTGTTCTTCTTCCCACTTCCCTGTCAGGGATCTCGCCAGCCATGGAGCAGATTAGCCCTTCTCTTACTCAATTAGCCTAAAAGGAATCACAGTATCTGAGAAGACTGTAGCATACTGAAGGGGGACCTAAAAGTGGGCCTGTGATAAAAAAGAAAGGCAGAGATACAAATAAATTATTTAAAGGCGTAATGAACATGTTTTAATATACAAGTTATTTCACCTGTAATAGCCACGTTACTGAGTAAAAAGGTGTTGATGACTATATCCAACAGACACTGGGGTATTGCTAACAATGGAATCATTTATGGGCAGTTGACGTGTCAAGTCCTACTCACTCCCCAACACCTATTCGGACATCTTCATCTGAGTTTCTATCCCATTCTAAATCCATGTGCATTAAGGGGGTACTCCAGCGAAAATCTTTTTCTTTCAAATCAACTGGTTTCAGAAAGTTATATAGATTTGTAATTTACTTCTATTTAAAAATCTCAAGTATTCCCATACTTAGCTGCTGCATGTCCTGCAGGAAGTGATGTTCTCTGCTGACATCTCTGTCTGAGACAGGAACTGTTCCTGACATGAACAGAGGTGGCAGCAGAGAGCACTGTGTCAGACTAGAAAGAAAATAAAATGTCCTGGAGGACATACAACAGCTGATAAGTATAGAAAGACTTGAGATTTTTAAATAGAAGTAAATTACGAATCTATATAACTTTCTGAAACCAGTTGATTTGAAAGAAAAAGATTTTCGCTGGACAACCCCTTTAATATGGAGTTAGACCTCTCTTTAGACCTGCTATTTGGCTATGAGAACTTTTCTCCTTTCATCAAGAGGAGCATTTGTTAGGTCAGATACTCACGTTGGAGGAGAGAATCTGACTTATAACTCAGTTCTGTTTTATCCTAATGTTGTTGGATGGGATTGAGGTCAGAACTCTGTGTGGCCAGTCCAGTTCCTCCACACCAGACTCCCCCTCCATTGCTATATGAACCTTGCTTTATGCTCATAACACTCCTGAGGAAGCCGTAGGATGGCGAAACGCATGGGTTGTTCCTTTCCCTACCTGACCCTTTGATCTGGACCACACATGGTGAATTCTATAATTATAATTTTTGTTGCATACAATGTGATTCCATGTGATGTTGAACAGGGTCAGGCTGTTTGGGTTGTCCCAACTTGGACGCAAGTGGGATTAGCATTAACATTTTAAGTGCTTTTCACGGTTGGTGGTTATTAGAGTTTTTCTCCCTTGTTTTACTGCTCCTGTTAGTATTTTTGTGTATAGGTATAAGTATTATTTGATGTGCTACCTTGTTGTGCATATGCTTTTTCTTGTTTGGTATTTCTTGGCTACATACTGTATATATGCATTGGTTTAGCACTCAGTTGTAGATAGGTGTGCCCGCTCTTCTTTAATCTTTTGTGGAACACAGAAAAAAGTCTAAATCAAACTGTTAACACAAAATTCGAAACATATAGTTGTGCAAAATTTCTTGGTATACTAAAGCATTAAGGCCTTATTCACACGTTCCGTAATTGTGTAGTTAGTGCCCATTGATTTCTATTGGACTACTGACATCCTAAGTTTACGAGAACGCAATAAAATCAGCAAAAAAAAGGACATGTCTTAGGGCCCTATTCCACGGGACGATTATCATTCGCATAATCGTTAACGATAAACGATCCAAACGACCACTATGGAACGATAATCGTTACTTATGATCGTCTTGTCGTCGCTATTGCGTTTGTCACTACTGCGAACGACCGAACGACGTCTTATTCAATGCGAACGATTTGCGAACAAGCAACGATAAAAATAGGTCCAGGTCTTATTAAACGATCAACGATTTCTCGTTCGGTCGTTAATCGTTAACTACTATTCAACCGAACGATTTATCGTTTAGATTGGAATGACCTAACGATAATCTGAACAATAATCAGCCTGTGGGATAGGGCCCTTAGTATGAACCCAGATTTTTCTACGTATTCGCTAATTGAAGTCTATGGAAACCACAATTTTTTGAGGATGTCTATGAAGTCCCATAGTCCGCAAAGAAATACAGACAACAATACAGATTTTCCAAGAAATGTTACAAGAAAGTGATCATGTGACTTTTTAGGGGTTTGGCATTTTGTTTAAACCAGTTCAACTTTATTGACAAACACTCCTAATTTTTTGGGGGGGGATCTGAAAAAAAAAGAAGAAAAAACAACTGCACTTCATACAGATTTTTTAGGGGATTGGGGATGTGATAGTGGACACAATATACGGACCAGAAAAAAGACAGTGAACGTGTGAATGAGGCTTAGATTTTTCTTCAGCGCAACTAAGAGGCCAGATAGAAAAGTGTGATCCGCCACTCCACAGGACACGTTCCCTCTTCTTTAGAGCGCGTTACACCACCCCGTCTGATGCTTGGCATTGTGCTTTGTGATTTAGGTAGAAATGAGTACAACCTGAGCATGCTCAAGTCCGATAATTTGGAATTTGATACCGGTGGCAGAGGAAGATGAATGCAGCCCTAGTGAGTCCAAGTGGACTTCTATATCTATATATAACTACTCGATACGGTTGCACCCAACTTCTTTAGCCACCGGTATAAAATGTACTTTTATTCTGCTGCATGGTCTTCTGGGTTAGGAGCTGCCCGTGACTAGTCACCACTTTCTTCCTGTTGGCTACTAAAGAGTCTTTCTGCCTGTCAGTCATCCCTGAAGAAGGACTAGAAACGTCCGGCTCCCTGCCCAGATGACTAGTTGCCACCCCTCTCCCAACCTCACGTGGCAGAATAAAAGTCCTTTTTCTCCTTACCAAAGCTGCTGCTGGAGCTACAGCTGGTATGTGCTGCAAGCTGCACGGTGGCTCTATACTATGATTCTGATTACCATATTGGCACAATCATGCTGGTTGGTTCCCCTACATTTACATTTACGCCTCTGCAGCCTTGGCCTTGGCGCAAGAGGACATAAATGTACTCCCCGCCGGGGTACCGGGATATGAAACGAGCTCAGAAGCTGAGCTCGCTTCATAGCGGGTGAAGATCGGCTGCAATCAGCAGCCATGCCCTCACCCTCAATGGCGAGCCGCTGCAATCGCGTGGCCACCTACCAGTAACCCCTTAAACTATGCAATCACGGCGTTAAAGTGTAAGTGACGGGAGCGTCCTGTCACTTACCGACTGAGACCCCCTCAGCGATCGGATGGCCTGACTGCTGGGGGTCTCTTACTTTCCTCTGAGCAGTCAGTTCTTCCGTCTTCTTATAGAGTCTGCCACAGGCCACCTGCAGGCTCTATCAGAAGAACGCTGATAACACTGACCCCTGCTATGATATGGCATAGCAGTGATCAGTGTATGAATCCAAAGTATATATGTAAAAGTCCCATAGGGGGACTAAAAAAGTGTCTAAAAAATTAAATGTTTTTATAAATGTGCCATAGCCCCTCCTCCAATAAAAGTCAAAATCCCCCCCTTCCCATTTTATAAATAAAACACACATAAATAATAAAGTTAATTAACATATTATATGTCGTAGCCTGCGTAATTGTCCGATCTTTTAAAATAAAACAATATTATTACCGCACGGTAAACGACATAAACAAAAGCAGTAAAAAAAAATGCCAGGATTGTAAATTTTTTATTACATTTTATATACATAAAAAATGTATAAAAAGTGATTAATAAGTCCCATCTACACAAATGGGATACTACTAAACACTAGAGATCATGACGCAGAAAATGACACCCCATACAGCCTTATAGGTGAAAAAATAAAAGCCCTATAAGAGTTACAATAGCGCCATTGTAATCACACCTATTTGCAAAAAATAGTTTTACTGTTAATAACAATAGTAACAGTAGAAAAGTTATATAAACATGCATGTCGCTGTATTCAGACTGACCTATGGAATAAAGATAAAATGTCAAATTTACCGTAAAGCGCATTATGTGAACATTACGGAACATTACGTAAACATTAAGGAATTGCATTTTTTATCCCAATTTCACCCCAAAAATGATATTTTGGGGGTTTGGTAATTAATGTTATGGTAGATTGAAATGTGCCATTACAAAGTACACCTGTTCCTGAAAAAAAACAAGCCCTCACATGGCTCTGTAGATGGAAAAAATAAAAGAGTTATATAGCCCTTAGAAGGCGAGGAGTAAAAAACGAAAACGCAAAATTGAAAATTGGCCTGGTTCTTAAAGGGGTACTCCAGCGAAAAGCTTTTTCCCAGTAATTGAAACACAGTACAAAGTTATATAACTTTTGTAATGTATTTTAACACCTATCTGCCCCCCTTCCCTATCTTTTCCCCCCTCAATCCCCCACTAGGAAGTAAACTCATTCTTACCTAATGACTGTTGACCCCAGGCTACTCTGTGGAAGCCATTTTGTGACAATGACATCATCAAGAGGGAGGCGGGTCTAAGCCCTGTTGAGCTGGTATCAGCGAACTCCATAGAACAACCAGATCTATCACAAATATTTTTAAAGACAGACTGCATTGGTAGGGGTTGGATATAGTACACCTATGGAAATGGGACTAAATGAAGCCCAATAATGTATCCTAAAGGAGTACTCCAGTAGATAAAAATGTTTTCAAATCAACTGGTGTCAGAAAGTTATACAGGTTTGTAAATTACTTCTATTTAAAAATTCTTCATCATCCGTTACTTATCAGCTGCTGCATCCCCTGCAGGAAGTTGTGTATTATTTTCAGTCTGACACAGTGCTCTCTGCTGACATGTGTCTGTGACAGGAATTTTCTAAAGCAGGAGAGGTTTTCTATAGGAATCCCCATAGAACGTAAGAGCTAACCCCTCTAATAACTGACCCATGAACAATGAAGATGGTTCTGTTTTAGTTTATATTAATGTTCCTGTTTATTCCTCTTTCACCATGGTCCTAGTTAACCGGACTTTTATGTTACTATATCTCACATGTAACCATAAGCTTTATTTATTGTACAAATACATGTTTTATTGGGCATTTGTTAAAATACTTTTGAAAAATTTTCAATAAAAAGATTGAACAGAAAACCTCTCCTGCTCTGAACAGTTCCTGTCTCGGCCAGAGATGTCAGTAGAGAGCATTGTGCCAGAGTGTAAATAAAACATTTCTTGCAGGACATACAGCAGCTTATAAGTATGGGAAGACTTGAGATTTTTAAATAGAAGTAAATTACAAATCTATGTAACTTTCTGACACCAGAAAAAAAAATGTTTAGCTTGACAACCCCTTTATAGGGGTATTCTCATCACAACCAACACAGTTATACTTGTAGGACTCATCAAGTTAAATAGTTTTGCAAATAAATTAATTTAGTAATCTTGCCTCCTTCTCCTGATATGCTGCTCCTTCCCTTTCATGCTGACAGCTTGTTGTCTAGGTAATAGACCACCACTCTGATCTAATAACAGTGGTCTGGATGGTGTATATATACTGCATCATCTATACCATAGACCTATAGAGATACAGTATCAAAGTTAAAAAAAAAAAAAAAAAAAAACTTGTAGGAAAACACAATTAAAAAACGCATTGACCTAGAGTTATCGGCCCACTTTAGAATAAAATCTGTTGCATTGTTATCTCAGACAGATAGCAACCAATCACAGCTCAGCTTACATTTCTCTAAATCAGTTGCTATCTGAGACAAAAATCAGGTACATTTTTGGCTCAGGCAGATTAATAATTCTCGGCCTATATGATGTTTTTATGCAAAAAATCTGCGGAGACACCATCACGTGTTTCTCAACATCAGTGAGCTAGCCACATGATCATGTGATGGTGTCTCTGCGGTCTTTTGGTTGATCTCCCTTTTAAAGGGGTTATCCAGCGCTACAAAAACATGGCCACTTTCTTCCAGAGACAGCCCTACTCTTGTCTCCAGCTTGGACGGGGATTTGCTGCTCAGTTCCATTGAAGTGAATGAAGCTTAATTTCAAACTGCACCTGAACTGGAGACAAGAGTCGTGTTGTCTATGAAAAAAAGTGGCCATGTTTTTGTAGCACTGGATAACCCCTTTAAATGCATTTACTCCCACTAGCCAGAATCCTACTCCACAATCATGAGGGGCAAATACCCTGAATCAGCTGTCTGTGGATGGTTACCTTGCTTGGGTCTTTCCTGTCCTGTCATTTTTGACTTTGGCTTGTTGGAGGGTGGTTTCCTTGACTGGAGACCCCCCTTGGCTTTGTTGTTCCGTCCCAGAGAAAGGTCTGGAGTGCTGGTGTCCTGCTCGTGGTCAGGCCAGAAACAACCGTCCCAGCAAAAGCTGTTAGTGACGTCAATGTGTTCCTCCTGTGGAACGCATAGTATTCCGCTAATTGTACACATGGTCATACTGGGTACACTCTCCTCGACTGACCCCGATCCCAGTAATATATTCATGTATAACCATTATACGAATGAGGATGGGGGTATCGGGAGCATACAACCATGTACAGATGGAGTAAGTGAAGGGGACAATAACACAACTGGTGAAATGGAGGGAAAATAATGTGATTTTATACCTATCAAAACAGAATACATCTAGGAATAAACATGTTAAATGACTGTCATGTTCAAAGAGAACATTGAGCCCTGAACTGAAGCCAGCCCACTGTCCCTGTCTATAGGGACAATCCACCCTAAGCAGAAGCCAAAGGCCCCTACTTTCACTAGTTGCACGCAGTCAACAAAGTTGACAGTCTGGGCAAAACCTGTCAATCAAATATGGAGCTGAATAAAAAACACAAAGACTGTTCCATTAACACAGCACAAGGTCAGGAGCCAGGAGAGCAATGTCAGAGAGACAATCAGATATACAAAAACAGAGAATACCAGAGCCAGGCCGGGGTCAGTACAGGAAGTCACAAAACCAAAGGCAGAAGAAGACTCTGCAGAAGGTCGGGAACAGAAGCAATCCAGAAGAGGACGTGAGTGGTGGAGCATGGAACACCAACACTGGCCATCAGAGCTGGTCACCAGGGAAGACTCGCTACTCTATCACTGGTGGGGGTCCCAAATGAAGATACTAGAGGAGCACAGACAGGTATCGCACAATGGTTATTTGGAAATAGAGGGGAAGAGAAGCCATTCATGGAGTTCCCATTAAATAGGTTCAGTTGTTCTTATCTTCCATTGGTTCAAAGGATTGGGCTCGTTGAAATCCAAATTTTTGCTCCGATAGACAATGGTGCAGGACACTTTGGCTGATCTATACAATTATGGCCAACTTCCCATAGGGCTACTGAGACCTCAAACCAGGCAAACTCACACCAGCTGCTTTTCCTATATGCATAAAAGTAATGACAGGTTCCTTTAACAGGGCTGAGCTGCAATAAGACAATCAACCTATGGACATTATAAATTATGATTCTGGACAATCCCTTTAATTCAATTCATTATCAGTTGTAATGATGGCAAACCAAGAAAACAGGAGTACAGTCTGTATGTATCAGTCAATATATATTCCAATCCAAGACCATTATCAGTAGAAGGATGGGATTCCTCATATAGGTGCATAAGGTATTGCACTACCTTCCATTTCCCTTCTAATCATCACTACATCAGCGCAACCAAAGCCAGCAATGCATTCTCCCTTTACATTAATAAAATTTTTACTGTGCGGTGGCAGGAAATGCATTTTCAGTTCATCTGCTGCAGCTATTAGATTACCAGGAAATTGCTGTCTGGCCAGCGGCCAGGACTGTTACTTAAAGGCCAACACACCCAGAGGAAGAAGAAGAAGGAGAAGAAGAAAGCAAGACAAGATGCAAGACAGTTGCATAGACTAATGGAAATCCTGCTGATCTTACTGTACACAGGCTTTACAGGAGGAAGAGACTTTTCTAATATTAAACTGATATTGTTGTGCTTGACTATTCCAATGAAGTGACATATTACAGTGCTGTGTCTAGAGCCTTATCCAATAGCACAATGAGCAGTCACTGGATATATTACATTATATTAATCTGATTTCATGGTAAATGTAGCTCTTGCTCTTTGTGCGCTTACCTGATTTATTAGCATAGATACATCTGCTATGCCGCACTGCTTCTAGATACATTGTAGTTTAGTTTCTTTAATGTATCATCATCCAGTCTTTAATTTCCAGGGAGGATCGAAATGTTAAAAGAGTTTTTAGAATTCTGCTTTGTTCAGACTTTCAGATCACTGCTGGCAGTGCCAGGCGAGATTGACAGATTGGTAAAAAAAAAAAAAAAAAAAAAAAGATTCATGAAGAATAATGGGGAATTACACAACAAAAACATTCTAAGAAAATGACAAGTGCACTATATATAAAATAAATAAATAAATACATGTCAGAAGAGTCTGATGAATTGTCCTTGGAAGCATCACAGGGACAGACTATACCAGTAGAGGATAGAATGATGGGCACAGGTGGGCACAGGAAATTAGGACACATGAAGGTCCAGCAAAGTTTGTGATGGGGTTAACAGAGTTGCCCACTAAAATTCATCATCTATCCAAATGACTGATCGGTGGATGTAGTAATGAGTATGTCTGACCAAATTTGGGGCCTCATATAGAATGTCTGGGCCCCCGACACTCACTTAGGGTCCTATTTTACGGGGCCTGATCAATAATGTAAACGAACGCCAATCTGCTAGATCGGTGCTTGTTTACTGGGCCTATTCCATAGTACGATAATCGTTTAGCGAGGGCTGCAGGGACATTGCTACTGATGTCCTTGCAGCCCTTGTTTTAAAACACCATACATTACCTAGCATGTTGCAGGGCTTCTCCTGTGCTCCTTCTTCCTCCCGGTCCCATGCACAGCAGCAGCTTCGGTGCAGCCAGTCTGAGCTGACAGACCGCTCAGCCAATCATTGCCCGTGATGGTCCCGGCCAGTGATTGGCTGAGCAGTCTGTCAGCTCAGACAGGCCGCACTGAAGCTGCTGCTGCGCGCAGGACTGGGAGGAAGAAGGAGCACAGGAGAAGTGCTGCAACATGCTTAGGTAAAGTATGGTGCTTCTGAAATCGGCAGCAGCTGGTCGCGCACGGCTATTCCATGCAGCGATGCGCGGCCATTGCCCGATGATTTTAGGTTGGAACCTAAATAAACGATCAGCCGATGACACCATCATCGGCTGATCATTGTCTTTATTCCACGGAGCAATAATCGGCCAATTATCGCTCCGTGGAATAGGCCTCTTAGAGCCATATTACACGGCCTGATGTACAATGTAAGTGAGTGCTATCTGCTAGATCAGCACTCACTTACAGAACCTATTACACAGCTCGATTATCGTGCAGCATTTGCTTTAAAGGGGTATTCCAGCATATATAAAAAATAATGCTTGCCTTTCCACGCTACCCCAGTGTCCTCCTGGCTTGTTTCTGCATTGCCTGCTGCCTACAGCCAACTCCAAGACTGCAGTGACAGCCCGCTCATCCAATCACTGGCAGCTGCGCTGTCCTGTCTCTGTCAGTAATTGGCTGAGCGGGCTGTCACTGCGGAGATGGGTTCAGAAACACTGGAGGTCGCTGCGTAGACTCTTTTGGCTGGGCCCTAAACCAATTTTTTTTTTATTTAATAACTCTACAAAAAAATGGGCTACTTCTGTTTAGCAGATTAGATGTCATGGTCACTAGTGGCCATAGTATCTGAGGGGTTAGACAACCAGGATCAGAGTTATCTCTGATCCAGGCCTTTGTACTCTGGCAGCTGGTTAGTTCTAGGCTTCCCGCCATCAGAGATATGGAAAGTGAATCTAGCAAAAGGTTAGATGGATCAAACCTGCTGATAGATTCGAATAGGGCAGGGGACATGGAGTGCACCCATATCTTTATATAGAAAGTCAGGTGTCCCATAAATTTTATATATATATATATATATATATATATATATATATATATATATATATATATATAAAACTTTTTCTCAAGTCACATCGGTCCATTGAGTTACACCACTGTAAAGCACCATTATGACTGTTCATATAGAGCAGGGGTGGGGAACCTTTTCCATGTCGAGGGCCGGTCGGGCATTAATAAAATCATTCGAGGGCCGCATACCATGTGCGGCAGTTAGTAGTGTGGGTTTGCAGCACCCAGGGCAAGGCAAAGTATTGTTCCCCTAGTTCCCCTGCTATTGTAGTTAACCCCCAGTGATGCCCTGCTATTGTAGTTAACCCCCCCAGTGATGCCCCTTGTAGTCTAGTTAACCCCCAAGTCATGTCCCTGGTAGCCTAGTTAACCCCCCCAGTGATGCCTCTGGTAGGCCTAGTTAACCCCCATCAGGCATGTCCCTGGTGGCCTAGTTAACCCCCATCAGGCATATCCCTGGTGGCCTAGTTAACCCCCATCAGGCATGTCCCTGGTGGCCTAGTTAACCCCCATCAGGCATGTCCCTGGTGGCCTAGTTAACCCCCATCAGGCATGTCCCTGGTGGCCTAGTTAACCCCCATCAGGCATGTCCCTGGTGGCCTAGTTAACCCCCATCAGGCATGTCCCTGGTGGCCTAGTTAACCCCCATCAGGCATGTCCCTGGTGGACTAGTTAACCCCCATCAGTCATGTCCCTGGTGGACTAGTTAACCCCCATCAGGCATGTCCCTGGTGGCCTAGTTAACCCCTATCAGGCATGTCCCTGGTGGCCTATTTAATCCTCCATCAGGCATATCCCTGGTGGCCTAGTTAACCCCCATCAGGCATATCCCTGGTGGCCTAGTTAACCCCATCAGGCATATCCCTGGTGGCCTAGTTAACCCCATCAGGCATATCCCTGGTGGCCTAGTTAACCCCATCAGGCATATCCCTGGTGGCCTAGTTAACCCCCATCAGGCATGTCCCTGGTGGCCTAGTTAACCCCCATCAGGCATGTCCCTGGTGGCCTAGTTAACCCCCATCAGGCATATCCCTGGTGGCCTAGTTAACCCCCATCAGGCATGTCCCTGGTGGCCTAGTTAACCCCCATCAGGCATGTCCCTGGTGGCCTAGTTAACCCCCAAATAAAAAAAATAAACATCCCACTCACCTTACCTCCGTTCCCACGCTGCCCATGTCCTCTTCTGTCCCAGGTCCTCTGTGCCGGTCTTTCTCCTGCAGGCGGCGCGCGATGAAATGACGTCATCGCGCGCGGCCCGCAGGAGACTGAAGACACGCGCCGCTCTGCTGGGGAAGAAGCTGGCATAGACAGCATCCTCCTGTGTCCGGCAGCTGTCACAGACACCGGAAGATGCTGTGTATGCCGGCTCCTTCCTCCTCCAGAGCGGCGCGCATCACAGGGGAGCTGCGGGCCGCTGGCCGCATCGGGAGGTCTCAGGGGCCGGATGCGGCCCGCGGGCCGGAGGTTCCCCACCCCTGATATAGAGGCATGCTGCAGGAGCCAGCGGGTGGATTGGTGCACTGAGAGCTGCGGGACAACCCCCAGTGCACCAAACCCTCCATTTACACGTTCTGAAAAAGTGAAAAAGTTACATTTATCATTAATGGAACTTCCATGTAATGGTATGGCCACACTCCACACCTCCTGCCTTATTAGAATCTAGTAGCAGGTTAGAATTGCTGGGGAAAAAAACATAAAAGAAGACAGTGGAAGAAAAAAAAAAGTTATAAGGATCAGAATATTATTATTCAAAGCATTTTTATAATTTTTTTTTAAAGGGGTTATCCAGCGCTACAAAAACATGGCCACTTTCTTAACACTCTTGTTTCCAGGTCAGGTGTGGTTTGCAATTAAGCTCCATTTACTTCAATGGAACTGAGTGTCAAAACTTACACCCAAACTGGAGACAAGAGTGGTGCAAAAGTGGCCATGTTTTTGTAGCACTGGATAACCCCTTTAGGGTTTCTTCTTTTTTTTTAAAGTAGTTAAACATAATAACTATTTGGTATCGCTAACCTGAAGAATAAATATACCATGTCAATTTTATCACAAAGTTCACAGTGTATTAATGACATCACAAAATTCGTATTTTTCTTCCATTTTCACCCCACAAATATATATATATATTTTGTATTTTAGTACATTTCATGATATAATTAAGTATGTCATAGTTTTAAGTGCAATTCTAACAGCAATAAAAAAATAAGGTACAGCAACAAGGGTTAGGGGCAACAATTAGATACGGCATCAGGGGCAAGGATGATGATCACATACAACAACATGGGACTGCAGTCTGAACAGGCACGGACATGACAATTAATTTTAATGAGCAAGGTAATTTTGTAATTTGACTGTGGTGGCGCTGCAGAGGAAATTAACACTTACCACCAGAACCCCCCCCCCCCCCACATCTGATTGGCCAGGTCCACCATCATGACACCATGTGATTGGCTAATCATCAAAGACTCTTCTTAAAAGGAATATCCAAAATAGAAAACCCCTTTTAAGTATCATTACTAATGTCTGTACTGGGGTGGTCCATTTTTTTTTTTGGGGGGGGGGGGGGGGGGGGGGTAATATAACAGGGACGGTTCATTCTCTTTGATCCTGCAGTATTAGTGACTATTCGGAAAAACATCTATGCTCCAACACAGAATTAGATTCAAACGCAGAACACCAAAGCCACAAATGACCTTTTTTTTGTTCCCCTTTGTATTGTAAAATATGCAAAATTTCACATTTAGACATGAATTCTTCAAAGTTCACAGATTTTCTGTCTTTGTATCATGGGCACATAATGAAATTCCAGTTACTTTAATCTAATTATGAGTTATTTTTTTCCTGTAATTGTCCTTCCTGCGTCTCACAAAGTCACAGCGCTGCAGCTGTTGTGTGAGTAAACCGCACTCGCATCCTCTCCTATTACAACCCTGAACATTTTCATTCTAATTACCACTGTGTGCTATCTCCATGCATTTAGCGGCAATTTTCTGTAACAAATACAAGGTAAAATGGGCAATATTACATTGGCTTACTTTGTATGGCCGTAATAAAGCTTAACAGGAAGCCACCGAATTGATGAGAGGATTGGCTATTTTTAGAAAGGGTTAGAATGACAGTTCTGAAAATAGTTTGCTGGAACATCCAAATGTAATTACCTTGCTTATCACATGCCTCTGCCCAGACTCTGTTTTTAGAGTCATTTAGTCAAGTCAGATCCATGTGCCAGCTGGGGATCCCTGCAGTCTTGTAAACGTTGAGTGTCATGTTTTCCAAACCTACGCCAACATGCCATGACACATTTGTTGAGTTCCATCTTGTTTTACCCAGTACTGTTAATTCCAAATTAATTCCATAGGAACGTGTTCAAAGCTCTCCGTGGCACATTATCCACTGGACCTCCCAATGTCCTTCATGGAGTCAAAAAATTGCAATATATGTTTGAAAGACAAGTAAATATTTGTGTCTTTACAAACATATGATGGGTCCTGTTGAAGGAGAAAAGGTCAAATGTAAAGGTGAAGTCCCGGACAATAGAAAATATTCATTAAGGGCAGAGGATGGCGTTAACATAATGAAGAACCTATACTTACCAGTCCTGGTGCCCTTGCAGTGCTGCATCTCTTGGACCTCTTCATATGTTCCCCCTGCTACGTCATGACCCGGCTGACAGCTGCCCTCCTACCCTTTCCTACCCTTTCCCGGCGGGTCGTGACATACCTAGAAAAGGAGAGAAGATGACATCCGATGGTGCAGGGGCTGGTAAGTATAGGTTGTTTTTTATGTTCCCCTTACTCACTTCCCGCAGTGTAATAATCAGTTACCAGACTTCTCCTTTAAATTGACAAAAGCATCATCATAACCACTAGGTTTCCTTGACTGCAACTTGAGGCTGGCCTGGCCGCATGACTGATCAAGACCTGAGGAGGGTCTATAAATAAGCACTGATCACCAAGATTTGTGCCCTATTACTGAACCTACTACATGGCTTTGTAATCAACTGCTAGATTGTTCATGTGGCCCTTTGTTTTATTTAAAGGTTTTTTTTTGGTGTAAACTGTTACTCTATGATGAGTAAGTGTATGGCTCTGTTATTGTCACGGCTGCAGCGGCGTCCCGCGCTCCGGGCCGCCGCCGCAACTCCTCCTCCCTGCGGGCAGCCGCTGGGGTCCCAGTACCGGGACCCGGCGCTGCTGCTAGTTCGGCCCCTGGGGGCACCTCACCTTCCTCCGCTCCTGTCTCTCGCTGTGCTGGCCGGCGGGTGCGTCCCCGCCTCCTAGGGCTCGCGCGCGCCTGCTGTCTCAGATTTAAAGGGCCAGTCCACTCCTAATTGGAAGTTACACTAAATCACTCCCTATAAATCCCAGCATGCCCTGTCCCTCGTGTTGGAGCCTCTACATGCTTCTCATAGCGTTTGGCCCAACTCCCTGTTGTTCCTGACCTCAGTCCTTGTTCCTTGTTCCTGTTCGCTACCCGGTCCCTAGTCCCTGTCCGCTGCCTTCCTATTGTTCCTGAGTACTGTCTGCCACCTGCGATTACGCCTACAGACCTCTGCCTGCACTCCTGCCTACTGCATCTCCTGCCTACTGCTCCTGCCACGCCTCGCCTGCCGTCACTAGCAACCAAGCCAGGGTTAGCGACCTGGGGGTCGCCTGCCGCAGCGAGCCCATCCCGCCTTGCGGCGGGCTCTGGTGAAAACCAGCGGCCCCTTAGACTCCGCTCCCTGATGAGGTTTGTGCCATCGCTAGTGACGGTTCAGTGGATCCACGACTCCAGGCGTTACAGTTATGTCCTCGCAGACATGGATGTGCAGTTTAGAAAACTTTTTTAACCATCAGCCGCACCCATCCCCTATTAATGGGAAGATGGGCACCCAACAGATGATTTTAAAAGGGAAGCTGTCAGCTAGAAAATACTCAAACTGGTTAGATGGCTACATAGTTCTGGAAGCATTGAGACTATTTATACTTTTATTGTAGTTATGTGAGGATGCAAAAACTTTTCATTACTGCTCTGAAGTGTCATAGAGGTGGGGCCAGGGTGGTTCAGAGCAGCCTCAGGCAACTACATTATAAAGGTATAGATAGTCTCACTATTTACATAGCTATGTAGCAATTTAATCAGTTTGGAATGTCTTTTCTAGCTGACAGTTTCCCTTTAAGTAGGTCAGAACTGGCCAGAGAGCTGAACGACTGATGCCTGGAACTAGTACATGGGAGATATTGGCCAGTTTTGGCTAATATGTAATAAATGCAGATCATTTTACTGTAGATTAGCTAGTATGCTCTGCTTGGATTAATAATAGTCATAAACAGTATATATACCTTAATTGATTTTCCATGATAAAACTTAAAGTTTCATTGTTCTCGAAACTTTTACATCAGTCGGGCCCTGTTCTATGGAGAGGGGAAGGGGGAGGAGGGAGATTAGTCACAAGCAGAGAGCAGAGAACAAAGGATTACACAGCGGGAGCTGTATGAAAGAGGTATTCAGAGGTCAGAGAGGTCTGTGCTGACTTCAGAGGAGATAGCCCGGTGATGTAGCTGTAAATTAACTCTTTGTTGTCCTGTTTTGGTGCCTAATCTCCCTCCACCCCTCCCCTCTCTATAGAAAACCATGAAGACAGGGGGAGAGCTTCAAACTGCTTTCTCATGATAAAAATGCATTTTTCGGCTAATAAACCCAATTACAAAGTTTCTTTAAATCGCCTGTACTATTGATTTCTGCAAAAAAAAAAATAAAAATTAAACGAGTGACACTTTAAGATAATAAACGGACGTCTGTATTAATGGTCAAGACTCCAAAACAAGTAGATAATAAGTCACATTTTGCTTGTAGGGTTCATTTATATGGTTTACCATTGGTTTGACAGGTATGGGAAAGTGAATCCTATGTATAAATGGGGAAGAAGAATGCTGGGTCGCTGCAGTGTATAATAATATACTACTATACTACTGCTATAATGATAATGTTGAGCCAAACTGTTCGGGTTTGGCAATGTTCTCTGAATGTTTGGCATATAACCCCCGGTGGCTGCAGGAGATGGCTGCAGTCCAAGGGAGTCCTGGAAAATATGGCTATAGCCCATGGGTCTCCAAACTGCGGCCCTCCAGCTGTTGCAAAACTACATTCCCCATCATGCCTGGACAGGCAAATCCAAAGCTTTAGCTGTCCAGGCATGATGGGAGTTGTGGTTTCGCAACAGCTGGAGGGACGCAGTTTGGAGACCCATGCTATAGCCTATGGCTTCCAACTTTTGTAGCTGCAGGGAGACAAATGCTGAACGGTCAGGTTTGGATCATGTTGTAGAACCCGAACCCGAACAGAATACTTACATCCACGCTGCTTGTGATCCAAAATGTCTCCTCCAGTCTTCTATTCCAGTCACCAGCAGTATCTTCAGGCCCCGGGGTCTGAAGATACAGCCAGTGGCCAAATTGGAAGACCGAAGGACACTGCTGCTTGTAATCTTTAAACTGACAGCACAAATATGCAGTGCAAGGGAGTCCTGGAAAATATGGCTATAGCCAATGGCTTCCAACTTTTGTAGCTGCAGGGAGACAAATGCTGAATGGTCGGGTTTGGAGCATGTTGCAGAACCCTCCGCTCAACCCTACTAGACAATGCTCGGCTATAGGATGGACTGAATGGCTATATCGGATGCATGTACTGAAAGCAAAGTGTTTTGAGTAAGCAACGGCATATTATCTAAGCAGATACATTTCAGTAGTTAAAGGGGTTAATGTAACATGATGCTGCGGCTGGAAAGAATGTCATTTAAATGTTAGCAATGTAAAACTGGTGTCCATTGGACCTGCTGAAAGGATTCTTATTGTCTACAGTGAATCTATGTTGAACATTTGTCCCATCTTAACACATCCGTAAAGATGATAGAAAATATTTATGCCCATAGCAACCAATCACAGCCCAGCTTTAATTTCTCATATTGCTTTAGTAAAATGAAAGCTGAGCTGTGATTGGTTGCTACGGGCAACCAATCTTACTATAAGTCCTATACCCCGTTTCCTTATTTACAGGCCCAATAATGTTAGTAAATCGGGCAGGGAAGAGGTGGGATTCAGTTTGCTAAAGAGAAAGAGTATGTTCACACTGAGCAAATATGGTGGAATTCGGCGGCGCATCTCTCAGCCACAGAATCCCGCCGTGCTCAGTGTCCCGCTGTGAGTGACATATCACTTCTCTGAGCGGAGAGCGGCAGCAGCGGAGGAGCGCGCTCTCCTATAGACGAGCAATGGAACACTGAGACAGGCGGAATTCCGCGGCAGAACATTCCGCCACGGAATTCCGCCTGTTTAACTCAGTGTGAACATACCCAAAGAGAGGAATAAAACATGTCCATAGGAGCTAAGGAGAGAAATGACACACTAGTTCTGTCCAATGGAACTAGCACTTGTATACATAGTGGGGAATATAACTAATGCCATATGAGCCAGTCACCCGGCCAGCGTCTCTGCTAACACAAATATAGTCCACAGTGATGCAATGAGTGTAGCAAGATCAGGACATCAAGAGATATCTCTGACCAAGTCAACTTGTATTTGGGCCAAGGGCTGTGCTTGCAGCTGTAATAAAAGGATGCTCAAGTTCAACATTTCAAGGCACGATTAACCCCTTGCCACCATGCCAAGTTTTGTTTTTTTGCTATAACTTTTTCCTCCTCACCTCCTAAGATCCATAACATGTTTCTCCTCTTGTCTGTAGAACCATATGTAGAATTATTTTTTGGAATCAAATTGTAATTGTTAATGGCACCCTTTATATAGATATATTTTTTTGTGTGTGAAATTGGGGGGAAAACATCATCACAGTTGAACAATTTTAATCATGTTATAATGTAACTATCATTCTTCACCAGCAATGGTATACATTATCAAAATCCTGCTGCTGTGATCCCTGTTGAGGCGCGTGCCGGAGACGGGATTCTTCTGGCAGCGCCGTCAACTGCATTGTATACAACGGTGCTGCCAGAAGAGTTCTGTCTCCAGCGCATGTCTGAACAGGGAGTGCCACTACAGAATTTTTAAAGCATACCCTGCTGCCGTCGAAGAATGATTGTTACACTTTAAGTTTACTTTGTTGTATCTGTCATTAAAGAGGTACTCTAGGCAAAAGACGTTTTTCAGTATTGCCGGGAAGGGGGTGGATTTAAACAATGATATCCGCATAACTCCCCGCCCCAGCACTCGGGTCTGAATCATGCTGCCCTGGTCTCCTGGTCTCTTTCCGCCCACGTCTCAGAGGATACTTGAGAGGTGAAGTTGGCGGGCCTGTTCAGCCATTCGGCAGCATGATGTGGTCCCCAACGAGGTAAGTGGATGTCATTATCTTCATCCACCCCCTCCTCAGCAATACTGAAAAAAATTCCTCCCTTTAATAAAAACTTTTGACATGTCACAGGGGAGAACAAGTGGGATTTGCATCACCATATTATGACGCCAAATCTCTTTAAAGCAAATGTACCAATTACATTTTTTTTTAAAAAAGCCGCTCTGTTCCTGGATCAGCTTCGGTTTCTTTATGTACACTTTGACCTGCGCTATGCCATTGAGATGGGCCCCCAATGTATTGATACCCCCTCTGATTCCAAGAACCTAGTGGCTTCACCACCGAGGGGAGGGAATTTTTTTTACCCTGGCAGCGCTGGGCCCACCTTCGGTGCATAGAGGGTTTCGAAGTGCACATAAAGATACTGGCACCAATCAAGGGAAGTGTGTGGTATTTTGAAAAATCGACCAATGCCATCGTGATGTACGCACCGAAGCTGACCAGGTAGTGTAAAGAAAAAAAAATTCAGTAAGTATATTGGTAGATTTGCTTTAATTTCTGTAGTTTCTTTTGGTAACTTCTTGGAGTAGCAGGGCTTTTGGATTGCTTTATAGTCTTTTCTGGGAAGCGAGGTGATCAAAAACATAATTCTGGTAATGGGTATTTTTTTCAATTGCGACAGTCAATAAGTCAATTAGGTATATAACATAATTTATTGGTTCTGCAATAGTAATTATGTAATTTTTTTTACTAGTTTTGTTGTATTATTTTTTTTTATTTACAATGCAAAATGGGACTGATTTGATTCTTTTGCTGCTGCTGGTCCCCACTGGTCATCACTTGACACACATTTACTACATATTACTGGCCTTTAAAATAAGGTGACTTTTAATTGTCTTCAATGAATGAGTTAATGAATGTATTTATTATATTGCAATGTGTACATAAGCCCTTTGTGTGTACAGAAGATTTGGTATGAAGGTCAAAAATATTTTGCTCAATAATTAACTAATTAGGCCCAAATTAGGCTTTATCGGGGTTCAAGTTTTGAAACAGGCCATGACCTGTGTTATGCTTCAAGTGTATCTGTCAAGATAGCCCGCTTCCAGATCAGATCCTCAGATGATCTGTTAATATCCTCTGGTCTCTACAGATATGAAGATGCAATGAGACCATGATTGATTGAATTAATTGAGATTGTGCACTTAACGGTTTCATTACGTCTCTGTATCCACGGAGACCTGAATTTTTGGATTAACAGAGCATCTTGGTGCTGATCCGGAAACAGGCCTTTGTGACAGGTACACTTTAATGGATTCCTGTCATTAGAAAACACTGTAATTGAGACATGCCAAAAGTTTTGATGAGTCGGGTCTCCCGGCTGTGTGTCATGTGACCTGGATGGCTGAATAATGTAAGTCTATGGAACCATCCAGCTCACACAGACACAGAGCTGGGAGAGGGACGTATGCCAGCATAGTCATCTCCCACTGGTTCTCTTGATTGGTCCTGGTCCTTCTATACATAGTGACTTGTTGGCCGCAGGGACCACAAATGAGCGATGATCAGCTAGATCAGTGCTCGTTTGCAGTATCTTTACACTGCACAACAAATCGAGGGGCCGGGCTGTGCGAACAATCCTTGTATTGTTCATGCAGCCCAGGAAGTGGACAGCACAGATATGTAGATAGGATATGTATATATCTGTACTGTCAGTTTAAAGATCACAGAAAAAAAACACCAAAGAACCAGGCGGGCACCACAAAATCACCAAAGGGGTGCTTGTCTACCGACTACGAATATTAACAATCAACCAAAAAAAAAAAAAAAAAGACAGGCAGGCATGTGTAGACTGCACAACCACGACAATGTAAAAAATTACAAATGTACTTTATTGGCAATTATTGGTTTTCACCAGGGTGAGTGGAGGAGATGTCCCAAGCGTTCCTTTCTCCGGGAGAACTTCTTCTGAAGAACGGAACAGGTAGGGCATCTTCTCCTCCACTCACCCTGGTGAACACTAGCCATGTTGCTTACCTGTTTAATATACAGTATATTGATCTAGCTGCCTTGCCATGTGGATCTGTTGCACCTGCGCTTTATCTGTTATTGAGGCACTTTAGGCTTTGCCATGCAGTTTACAATTGTTATATAGTGACTTGTTAACAGATATATGTAATTGTTAGCAGACATGTGTAGTAATGAATTTGCTATGTGATTTCCTTTGCACTAGTTGGGGGGTGGGTGGTTATACACTGTGCCGTATCTGAGCCAGTGGTAAAGATGGGGTATATTTTTGAAGTGTTTTAACATTTTCGGAGGTTTCTGTCTTGTATAATTGTCAATAAATTACTTTTGTAATTATTTATTATTATTATTATTATTATTATTATTATGATTACTACTATTATTATTTACATTATTGTGGTTGTCTTTATTTGGTTGATTAGTTTAAAAATCACAAGCAGCTGGGCCTGAAGCACTGGAGGCAGTTACGTTCTGCCATCCCCTCTGTGACTTGGCTCTATTAGTATCAATGCAGCCTACAGGCTTGTGCTTCAGGCTGGGCCAGGGACTAGGAATAGACTGGCTCCGTGCGCGGGAATAGGACCGCGGTTCAAAAAACGACTGCGGCTCTGGCATCCCTGTGCTGGTGCCGGTCTATTGATGTATAAACCTGCTGGTACATTCGCTTTAAAACCCTACTCTAAAGACCCAATCAGCTAAGGGTCAAGCATTTTCCCCATCCTCTGCTGATCTGTGTCAACTTTACATAGGCCGATTATTGTCCGCAGGAGCATTTCTAGCAACACTCCTCGTCAGTATTCGGCTTGTGTAAAAGGCCCTTTAGACCCGACCAATGAAAACTTTTCACATGCTTCTGTGACATGTCAACAGTTTTTTTTTCATAGGAGAATGGATATAGATGAGGGTAGCATAAGAATGGTATTGGAAACCAAAGCTGCCAACAGTGTGCCAACCTTTTTTCAAAGTGGAGAAACTAGAAGGAAATCCATCATTGAACCCTGGGAGAAAGAAGTGATCAAGGGGAAATAGAGCCAAAAAATGACACAGAGTATTAAAACTTTTCTTTTTGGTATACATAGTTTTATAGGCAATGCTGTAGGGAAAAAGCATGCAAATTGCAATCAATGGAATCCCTCCTATGCTGATGGCCTGCAGAACATTTTAGTCTATAGGGAATGACAGCTGGTGACATATTGTAAATTATACTGTATGTGAGGGTAGGAGATAAAGAAGACAGGTGGTTAGAGGGCAGAGGAGGGAAACTTCATCCTTTGTTACAGACAAAATGCAAGAAGGAACATGTATGGACTGTGGGACTTCTAACTACTGTTTGATCGATAGAACCTAATTATAGAATAGTAGACAAGGCTATGAGTACTGAGATCTATGGCAGGTGTCTGTACCAGGGATGCAGTTGAAAATGTATGATGAATTTCAGCTCTGCATGGAAAAAGGCAAAATTGCAAACCCTCGAAATGACTTTATAGTAATGTAACTTTGCATTTGACCAAGACTGCACAACCTCCATTGGCTTGCAATTAACCATAGTTAATAAAATAAGTATATAAAACAACTAATCCGCAACCTGGGTCAACAATGAAAAATGAATTGTGACCCATCTGGTAAAACCTTGACCTTTATTGTAGTTCACATCCCAAAACCCCCTTCATAAAAAATAAGGCCCTACATACACACGTTTTAGACCCAAGGGTCCTTAGTAAGAGAAAAGGGGGTAGGATAGTCAGACCTCACTGATCTTTCTATTTTTTATGTGGCTGAATTACATCTTTTGATGTTTTGTGGCCTTGTAGCCTGCGTTAATAAGAGCAGTGCCAACATATCTAAGAATCCTGTGTCCGTTGTTTGGCAAAAGATGCTTTTATAATGTGCTTTGGCAATGCCTGGAGGCTGGTACAGGCTTCTGGTGTCCTAGGCCCACTACACTTCCCTTTTATTTACCCCCTTCCCAGCAAGCCCTTGACAGATCTCGCACCGGACTGGAGACACAACGTCAGTGCTGTGGGATGTGACACCTATGCAAGATCTGTAAAGTGCTCGCCGACATCAGCTTAGCTGTGGGCATTGCTGGGAATGGAAAGGAGAAGAGCTAAAGCAAATGGAGGTGTAGTGGGCATCAGGCACTGTTACAGCTGATAACCAACTTAAGGGGAACCAAGTGGGCTGATTTGGTTCCCTGGAGCACTGTATACAGCTCCTGTGCAGCTCGTGACACGAATCGGCCGCGGCTGCAGCAGCAGCAGCTTTATACCGGAGAAAATTAAGTTTAATCGGGAGGGAGAAGGGCAGGAGGAAGTCATCTGGGCAGCTCTCCGCCCCTGTCTAGTCACCGCTCTTTCCCTGTCAGCACACTCGGCAGGGAAGAGTGACAGGCATAGAGGCCTGTTACTGGTTCCTCTCCCTGTCAATCATTCTGCTGATTGGCATGGGGCACTGAGGATGAAGTTATGTCTCTTACCTTCATCCTCAGCATCTTTCCTGGGCTGTTTATTTTGAAATTCTCTGCCCGGTAAACCGCTAGGAGAACTTGGGGCCCCCCGAGCATAGGCCCCCTCCATTGATGATCATGGGTGGGTGGATCAGCCGGTGGGGACTTACCAGGCAGAGGATTTCAGTATAAACAGCACAGGAACAACGCAGAGGATGAAAGTAGCAGACATACCTTCATACTCAGCGCCCCGTGTGCACTAGGGAGCTATCAGCAGGTTAGATTTGTCTAACCTGCTGATAATTCCCCTTTATGGTGCGTTCACACCTACAGGATCTGCAGCTGATTTTCTGCAGCAGATTTCATTTAAATAACTGAACTCAGCATCAAATCTGCTGCAGATATCCTGCAGATCCTGTAGGTGTGAACGCACCCTTAAAGTTCTGGTGTTGGGAAGTTCTAGAGTAGAGGAAATGGAGAAGAATTTAAGGCACTGAAAGAAACAGTGATTTATAAATGATGTGAGATGTTTATTGAATGACCCACTTACCATCCCAAACAAGCAATTTCTTTACCGACCTGTGAACGTTTAACAGGATCAAGTACAATCTTTCATTATACCACCATGACACTATAGCAATGAGATGATCATCTTTTTTGTCTTAATTAAAGTTAAAACCTATGTAGATTCTAGTGGTTACCATGAGTTGCAAACGTTGCAATAAATTTGTGTCCAGAGTCTTTATGTGTCCAAAGTCTTTATTCCTTTGCTCATTGTTAAACCCTCTGATATGCAGTTTGTAACCTGCTCCTGATTTAGATTTTTCTCATATGTGTATGTTTCCTCATATTTTTACTTACCCCTTCCTCTGCAGGTGGACGTTTGGACAAGAAATGATCACATCACAGCTTTACTAATCACAGATCACTGTAGACCTCCTATGGTAGCTCTTCTTACCTACCTAAAGCCACATGGCATCCAGGCTAAACTTTTCTGCCACCATATTACTGCACAATCAAACAATGACAAATGTATACATTGCAGAGGGCACCTGTCAGTCCTAACTGGGTTCTGGAAAAGTTAATTGACACCTTTGCCCACTATCTTTTAAAGCGACTCTGTACCCACAATCTGAACCCCCCAAACCACTTGTACCTCCGCATAGCTGCTTTTAATCTAAGATCTGTCCTGGGGTGCGTTAGGCAGGTGATGCAGTTATTGTCCTAAAAACAACTTTTAATCCTGCAGCACTGTGTCAAACGGCCTGGGCTTACATTTGTATATGCATTAGGCTGGCACAACCTCTCTGTCCCTCCTCCCGCCCTCCTCATCATTAGGAATGCTCCAGGCAGATTGCTTCCTATTCCCCACCTGTGTGTATAATGAACATGGGCTGGATCGTTAATACACCTGTGCAAAGCTCAAACAGCAGTAAATGTTCCTGGATCATTCCTAATGATGAGGAGGGTGGGGAGGAGGGACAGCATCCCCTGCTGAACGGACCCCAGGACAGGTCTTGGATTAAAAGCAGCTATCCGAAGGTGCAAGTGGTTTGGGGGGTACAGATTGTGGGTATAGTAGGCCTGTGTGAATATATCTCCTCACCCATACCATCCTGATAAATCCCCTTAGGCCCTGTTCACACATAGCAAGAACGGCGGAATTGTCCGCCGCTGAATGCCGCCAGCCTCCGTGTCATAATGACACTCTATGGGAGGCGCGTGCTGCATCTCTCGGCGCTGAAGAATGAACATGTTCCTTTTTCAGCATGCAGAAACTTTGAGGGATGCAGCGCGGGAGCCTCCCATAGAGTGTAATTATGACACGGAGGTCGGTGGCATTCTGTGGCGGACAAATTCGCCACAAAATTCTGCTGTTTTTGCTCTGTGTGAACAGGGCCTTATAGTGAAAACACAACAATTCCATCCTTTCATTCCACTGTAGAACATCTGCACACTTCCCATCAAAATTGACCACTCTGTTAGACTTTCCACCTTTGCTTTTACTCACCCCATGGATTTTGCTAAACTGTGGTCTTCTTGTCTTCTGTCTTGGTTTGGTCACCTACAGCTTCTATACCCACCATGGCTTGAACCATTTTTCTTTCTTTTCTAATTCTGACATCTTGTTTTTTCAACCTAAACTTGTCATTAGTTATGGTTCTACTCTTCTTTGACTCACTTTACAGTCCTTTTCTTGTCACTGTAGGCCTCACTCCAGGTTTAACCATACCCTGCAATACCCCGGTAATGTCTCCAGTGATGATGGTAATGTCACACCGCTGCCCTCAGTTGTCTCTTCCACTTCCACTGATGGGAATGGCATGGTGCACTTTTCTCTCCTCACCCGTACAGTAGTCTCGCAGGTCAGGGCGCAGTCTCTGCAGCCACAGCTTTCTCATTCATGATGCTGGCCATGCTGAACACATCCAGCTGTCTGATTCTACAGTCAACTGCCCCAATGGTGGTTGTCTTATAGGCCAAAAACACTGCTGTTACTTTACAACTTTTCATGAACACTTTAACACAGTACATAAAAACCACATCTGGCGGGAAACCATTCGTCTTATTACAAGTATAGGCCAGGGAGGACTCTATGGGCCGGTTTTAACCTTCCTCTTGAGCCCTTTTCAACTCTATAGCTGTCCTCAAGGTGCCAAAACAGTTGAACACTCCAGCAAAGTACAGAGCCAGTGACTCCGCAGTCTGCCATTCACTATCATTGGCTGAAGGCACTTTAAGTCTGACGCCTATGAGACTTGACATAGGGAGGTGCAATGCAATGAGGCCATCATGTCTACCTGTGCTTTAAAACCGACAATGCCACCACAGGCCAGAATAGGCTTGCAACCTGAGTAGCACCATTCATGATGGGAATAGGTTTATGCAAGTATTTATTTACTTATGTTGGGGGGGGGGGCTTTTGTGTGTAGGGACACCACTAAGGAGGCATTTACTGACACTTACAGAGACACTTACTCTGTGTGAGGACACTAAGGTGACACTTAGGGGCAGATGCATCAAGGTTGGCGTATAGCAAAAATTCACAGATGTTTGTGCAAGGATCCTCCTTGCATGAAAATTGTATGACTTTTTTAGGTTTTGCGTCCCGTTCGCCACGTGGGTGGAGAGGGGACACGACATTGTGCACAGGGTTCTCCGATTTTTTAGCCTGGGGGTGGGGTGGGGGGATGTATGATATTTAAGGATCCCCCTTGCACAAAAATTGTATGACTTTTTTAGATTTTGCGCCCCATTCGCCATGTGGGTGGAGAGGGGATACAATATTGTGCACAGGGCGCTCTGATTTTTTAGCCTGGGGGTGGGGTGGGGGATGTACGATATTTAAGTTGCGCAAAAAAAAAAGCCGCCTCTTGATGCATCTGGTCCTTGATGTATTTGGAGGTACTATGGATACACTGTATCTGGGGGAGAGCAGCATGACTGTGTAAAAAGAGAGCACTGCTACTATGTAGAGGCACGGAGAGGGTAATATTAACATGTGAAGCCACCTAAAGGGCACTGTGACTATGTGGAGACACAAAAGGAGACACTACAACTCTGTGGAGGCCTTATTACAGCATGGAGACACATAAGGATAACTATAAGGCTATCGGACCGGCCTTTCCGTGACCCGGCCAGGTCATGAAACGGCCGGTCTCTGCCAAGATCATCTGCAGTACCGGCCGGATGATCTTTATGGCCGCAGTGTTCTGATGTGGGCGCATCAGCGCACGTCCGCGTCAGAACTCCCCATAGCACACAATAAAGCAAGCGGCCAGAGCCGCTCACTTAATTGTGTGAACTGACAAGATTTCCTACGGCCGCAATTCACTCAATTGCGGCTGCAAAAAACTGACATGTAAGTTCTTTGCGGCCCGGCATGGGATCCCGGCCGGAGCGTATACGTCGTGTATATGCTCCGGCCAGGATCCCATAGAACAAGAGGCAATGTTCCACACTGCATTGCCGATGGCAACAACGGCCATACTTTTACTTAGTGTGAACATAGCCTAAATGCGTGGGCAACAAGTGAGGCACTCTTTTTGTGTGCGGCAATATTACCATCTGGGACACAGTTGTATTGGCAGTAGCTATAAGACACTGGGCACAGTTTGTGAATAGGATAGAGAATAAATAGTAAGGGTGCTAGAAAAGCAAGGAATTAAATGCATCTGCATGGGAACTCTTCAGATACAAATTGAGACTGGAAAAAATCATCATGGTGGTCTCAGATGAATGAAGAAGAAAAGGGAAAATGATGGATCCCAATCAGAGAAGACACCGCTAACACTTACTAACCCTTCTCTGAAGTGACAGGTCGTTCATCCAATCACTGGCCATGGCACTGTCCCATCTTGGCCAGTGATTGGCTGAGCTGGCTGTCAGATGGGTTAGTGTGGTGAGGTACAGGTATAGGTGTTGTTGTGTCAGCTCAGCCAGAGATGGTATTGTCATGACGCCAGTGCTAGACCAGCACACAGATATGATTGTGGTACCTGCTCTGTGTTGTGGCTGGCTGTAATCCCCAAATGGTCGGTGACCTGCTGGGTTGTGATGGGTCCCTTGGACTACCGTTACCACCACCCACAGAAAGGGGAAAAATGGGGAGTCTCAATTATATAAAAAAAAATAGAACAGCTTTTACTGTGTAGTGTTTCAATAGTACAACACACTTTAGCAGAGTAGATAAATCTTCACACAGTGATCACCACAGCCCCCACCCATTACAATCAGTAAAATTAGTGCAGCATCTGCTTCTGTTCGGTCAGAGATGGTGAATCACTCCGGGGATTGAGGGATCCAGCCGTGCCTCCTGTGACATCACACCCTGCCCCCTGTCTGCATCATTAGCAAACACACACACAATGTGAGACAGAGGCTTGTAAGATTTGTCTCCTAAGGGGGGAGAGCAGCAGAAGCAGGAGACAATGTGAATTGGCACAGGGGCCATATTTTTCACTTCCTGGATTTCTATCAGCTATCAGTGTGGCAGAACTGTACAGATACAGTAATACATTGTATTGACACATCTATATAACTTTTAATAGAAAACAAGTTTTTCTTATCCGGCGTTCCCCTTTAACTCAGTTGTGCCTGAAGAAGTAGAAGAGAAGAGAGGTAGTTGTAGCGGTGCTTGAAGAGTTGAGAGTAGAGGAGAACAGTTTGTTGATGGAGTCCTAATCCAATGTAGCAATGTACTCTGCTGGAACATTAGAGAATACTTGTAGAGTGAGAAGTTACAGTACTTGTACCCAAGTATTGACTATGTCAGACCACCTTGTGCCCTACAGTGTTGAGTGACCCGCTCTAATAGGGTGATACAAGCTCCAGTCGTGGTTATCTGGGTGAAGCTAAGTTCCCAGGGGTGTCCCAGTTACCTGCATTGCAAGATAGGATACCTAGACCTTCCTTGGTAGCTTTGTCCCATCCAGGCTAGTTCCTCTTGTATCTCAGGAAACTGCCCTGCACTTTTTAGACTGTTTCACAGCGTAGGTCGGGATGTAAAAGAACTGGTTGTCTTTATCTGCATCTGTACACACTCATGTCTTAGACTAGACTCCACTGAACTGCACTTCTGGTCCCTGACAAGGGTCCTGGCAATGGCTTGGCTACAGCAGGGACACTTGCTCTGTGCATCCTTCTCCCACGAGAATCTGGATAAAACTACCTTGCACTTCCTCCACCAAGTAACAACTTTCTACAGGGGCTAAGTAATCTAAGTAAATGGTGGGGATGAGTGTGTGCATAAAGAAGAAGAACAGAGATAGGTTAACAGCAAAGAGCTCATCCTATTGGTTACTAAGAGCACATGGTAGACAATAAAACACTAACCCATTAGAACCTTCAGCTGTGCATACATAGAAATACATATACATATAAAAGATACTGATATCTAGTGTTGAAACTGTAAAGTACCCTTAATCACTTCTTAACCTGGAGAAAGAAGTATTTTGCAACAAGTATTTAAAGCGACTCTGTACACACAATCTGTCCCCCCAAACCGCTTGTACCACGGATAGCTGCTTTTAATCCAAGATCTGTCCTGGGTTCGACAGGTGATGCAGTTATTGTCCTAAAAAACAACTTTTAAACTGGCAGCCCTGTGCCCAACGGCCGGGGTTAGATTGTGTATGCATTAGGCTGGCACACCCTCTCTGTCCCTCCTCCCCGCCCTTCTAATCATTAGGAATGCTCCAGGCAGCTTGTCTCCTATTCCTCAACTGTGTGAATACTGAACATGGGCTGGATCGTTAATCACCTGTGCAATGTTCAGACAGGGGAAAATGTTCCAGTGGCATTCTTAATGATGAAGAGGGAGGAGGGACGGAGGCGTGGTGCAAAGTTAGGGCACAGATACTCCCATTGGACACGGGGCTGCAAGTTTAAAAGTTGTTTTTTAGGACAATAACCGCATCACCTGCCGAACGGACCCCAGGACAGATCTTGGAGTAAAAGCAGCTATCCGAAGGTACAAGTGGTTTGGGGGGGGTTAGATTGTGGGTACAGAGTCGCTTTAAGAGAAAAGAACACCAGTGGTGGGAAACCACATTAGGAAGTGTCAGTGGGAGTTCTTGTCAGTGAGAAAAAAAGGCAGTAGGACACCGGAGTAGCCTGGACGGGTAAGTAGGGATGGTCCGAACCGAGTTCGGTTCGGTTCGTACAAACCCGAACTCTCGTTAAATGATTCCCACTGTCTGCCCGCTCCGTGCAGCGGGCGGATCCAGCGGGAGGACCACCTGGAAAACTGGGATACAGCCATAGCCATAGGCTGTATCCCAGTTTTCCAGGTGGTCCTCTCGCTCTATCCACCCGCTCCACGGAGGGGGCCGACAACGGAAATCTGATGCCGAGCGTTCGGGTTCATACGAACCTGAACCACGGAGGGTTCGGACCATTCCTACAGGTAAGTATACATGTTTTATATTTTCTATATAAAGCAAGGGCTGCATGGACAACATTAATGATGCCGCACAATGATCAAGCCATCTCATAGACTCTGTAAGTGAGTGCCGATCTAGCAGATCGCCACTCTCTTACCCCGGATAATTGGGCCATCTAGAAAAGCAATTAGAATATGAAGAACTTTACAAAAAAACTATGATTAAAGAACTCACAGGTAGCTTAATTTTGTAGGATAAATGGATATAAGATATAAAGGGCAAACGTATCACATGTCACACTTAAAAATTGTTTGACTGCCAAGAGCAATATTTTCACCAAAACGGAGAAACGCAGCCCTTTGTCTCCCCATCCTGTACTACCATAGAGTTATATGGAGCAGTAGTGTCCACGCTTGGTCACTGGTCCATACAAGCTTTTCCTTACTGTGTTTGCAGGAGACTATAGTCCTCCATTCTAACAATCTATAGGGATGTCAGTATTTATATTGCTACCAATCAAAATGTTTTTCTGCCGGAATACCCCTTTAACCGTCTTAAAAGCATCACCCTAACTTTAATATTTATAGCCAACGTTGATGTAAAAACTCTCAGTATACCTCTACAGGAACGTGAAAAATCTCAGTACAAAATATATGTCAAATAAATGAAACAAATAACCATTCCAGAAATATAACTTGAATATTAAAAAATCTATTTTGAGCGCCAGCCAGATGAATTGCTGCTTTAAAATCATTTTTGCATTATTTTTCCTTGTTTAATTCTGTTGCAGTCAGAGCCATGGGACCGGATACAGAGAAGCCTATAGGGAGATCTAATGGACCGATTCAATTTCCAAAGGATGACGCCACTTAAGCATTAGGACTACAGCAAAGGGAAGGAGAGAGAGAGAGACAGAGACAGGGAGTGAAGAAGACTGAGAACCAGGGTAGATTGTAGAAAATAAAAAATATTGTCATCAATTGAGTAAGGTTATATAATCCTGGGATGGGTTGAATGGGATGCATTGTTTTTTGGGGGGAAAAGAGTGAGAAATTGGCCGTAAGACAGATGCAGAGAAGGGACATTTCCTATAAGGAGATATGATTATACAATGAGAGGGAGAAACAGAGACTCCACACATCCAGTGAGCAGACTGACAAAGCCCTGCAGACTCCACCTCTCTCCACCCCCTTAACTCATTCACAAGATAACTGAGAATATCCGCATTCACAAAACAGAGTGTCACAGATCAGCACCACCTCACACAATCAGCCAGTGCTGAGCAGGGATGTACACAGGGAGGGAGCCAAGAAGACTTCTCTAGCCTCAGCTCGTGCACAACCCTATACATTTACTGACAGAAGACATCCTTTAAGCCATAGCCGGGATTTACCCCAAAAAGACTCGAGGGGATGCAGCGCCAATCCTGGAAGGATGCACTGCTAAGCTTTGCCTACATTTGCCTATAGCCTTTTCGGTTGCTATCCGCATACAATGTGCATGTTTGTGCATCTGCTGGCGCTGCATTTTGGGGACACACCTTCGTTTTTATAGACCAAGATCGAGGAGGAGTATTCATTCAGACTTTTTCCCAATAACTAGGATGCATACAAAGGGCAAGACGGAGAATCAGTAACTACCTGGATCTGGGTGGGGACTATATATACTCAAAGCATCATGGACCTAAAGTCTCACCTAGGTAAGTAATATACAATAATAATAATCATAAAAAAACAATTTGTTAATTTTGTGTTCTGTAATATTAGATGTAATGGATTCATTGCAAAAAGAAATTCAAAAATTTTGCAGATATTTTGAAAGATCTATAGCAGGCAGCTTGGGAATGTCTTCTTCTTCATGTCAGGATATAAACATACTTATTGATTTAAGGGAATGCAGTGGACATTAATCCTTTCTGGGAAGGACGTCTTAGAAAGATATTATTTACTCTGGGCGCTGTGTGGGGTATAGGGGAAAATATAAACATATTTTGGCTTCATAATTCATCGTATAGATTTGTCATTCCGATTTGTCAAATTTAGAATTTTAGGACAGTGGTTACATTTAATTAATTTATGGTTTATTAAAACATGTACAGGTAACAATTACACTCAACTTTTTTTTCTTCATGTTACACATGATGAGAATTTTTATTAGCGTGTAGCCTAGATAACATAATGGGAAAAGATAAAATGGGACGGATTATCATCATAGATCATTAAAACGGACATGAAAAAAGTTCGGAATAAAATCTGGTTTAAGTTCATGTCAAATTTTGTTTCCTTATGCCATAGGAATTGAGTTATGATCACCAATACCAAACCAGCCCACTGTATTAGAAATACACTGATCACATAGCTACATGGGGCTGCTTAGGCAATGTATCTTGATAGCTCAGTAGGTATTAACTGCAGTCCTGTGTAAAGTCGCATACTGTATGAGATATTATGATGTCATGAATGAAGGGTTATCTCAAATTCAGCCCTGTGAAATATGTAAATATACCTATTAGTTCATAACAACAGTATAACCTCCATGCAGATAACTATTTACTAGTATCTACAGATGAGTATGAAAATCAGCTTGGCCTACAAACTTTAGAATTTTTTTTTTTTACACCAAGATTTTATATAATGGTGGCATTTAGGCTAATAAATTAAAATGGGGCATAGAAATAATTATACGTTCATACAGATGAAATAATAAATACATAGATAAATACATTAAAAAAATGAATAGAAATAAATACAAATAAATATTGAATAAATGCTAAATAAAACAGTACAACACGCTGACAACTGTACTATGTGACTATGTGGATGAATAAAAAAGGGAGTTGTCAAGTGAGAATAGCTCAGGTGCTGCAGAAGAATCTGCATCAATGTCAATATACTTTTCTAGTAACCTTGACTAAACCTCATTCACCATGTTACAATCTATGAAATACTATAGAATGGTGAGTTCCTAAGTTTCTTGTCCTTTACAGTTGATGACATCACAATATAAAATATCCAGTTCTATACTCTCCTTATAGAAAGGTGTGGACCTTGCTCCTATCAACTATCTAAGGATTATAATCCAGCAAGTAGCTGGGTCATGGTGATGAGGATCCTATCAAGGACGATTACTATAAGATTCCTTAAAATATTTTTTTTTATCTATATCCAATTTTTTTTAAAGAAAGGTTTAGGCTATTTCTATTAGAAAAGATTACCATGCCTTAGGCCCACTATCATGTCTAGAGTCTACGACCTGCTTTGGGCCTACGAACATATCTTGTGGCTATGAGCACCCTTGGGCCTATGTACATATCTTGAGTATATGGACATATGTTAAGGGAAGTCATAGAAGACACACAGATTAGTTATAGATTGATTAATATAGTTTACTATCTAATGTTACCAGCATATCCCTGTTTTTTTTTCTTTTGAAATATACAAATAGAGTCTAGAACCGAACATAAAAACAAACCCTTTTTGTTTCATGGAATATTTTGAAATTCATGAAATTTTCCTTTAGCCATTGCATCAGGTAGGGATTACTATGAATAGACTTTGATTGTTTTACCTTTTATATAGACATTAGTTGTTTTATGTAACCAAATCAGTTATTATTTTAGGCTGACAGATCCAAAGCCAGCACTGCAGATAGACCTTTAAAGATGCAATTCACCTTCACCTACCATCACAATTAATGTGTGACTTTGCAGCAGTAGGTCCACCACAGGATGAACTGAAAATTATTAAGTCATATTAGACACTCAACACTATAGTGTCCTCATGTAGAGGTTAACATTTTTTTTCTTAAACTCTGGGACTTCCATTTCTAAGGTAATTATGGAACATTTTATTGACCTTCCTATGACTCCATAACCTAGCAGGCTGCAGCTATTAGAATTCTTTTCCAATTCTCAGATACAGATTGATGTTAAAACATTGCAGCAAAAACACTACTTATCATCATCAAGTCCAAGGCCAACATTTCTCATCTGTTGTGATGCAATTTACCTCCAAATACTACTGCTATGTGAAGCAATGCAGCAATAGGCTGGTTATATCTAGACTGCTATTTCTGTTGCCATCCCATGACCGTACATCATTGCTATCAATCTTTCTCCTAATTTAAAGCCGATATTGTCCTCCACTAGAGGATACTGTTGCCCATGTGACAATGGCATCCACCCTATTACTGGATTTCCAGTTGTAAATCATATCATGTAATAATGGAACATGTGTTGTCCTCCATGATTGAATCTATACCCTATAATGCTGCAACTATTACTGTCTTCCATAATTGCCAAGCACAGCTTGGTGTGGACCAGCCATCTGTCAATGAGCACAAGATCCATTTGAAGAGGTGGAGGTCAAACCTGGCTTTTTACCAACATACTGCACCAATGAACATCTTTATTTGGAGGATGTGAAATTTTACAGTAATTCTATACAGGCCTGAAGTCTAACAAAAAAGAAAATTGTAGGAACCACTTTATACCGATATGCAATACTGTTTGCGCTTCTGTAGTACAGGCAGTATGCTTGTATGAAGGTTCATCTTTTACTTTTCACTGATAAGATCCATGAGATTGATGAATCCAAGATGGCGGCATTCAAAATGGCTGCTTTGTTGGTAATATGGCCTGATAAGTTTTCTCTCCACAACTTGTGTCTAAAATTGGATCAGTGTTCACCAACTGGTTTAAATTTCTATAGGTTTTTATTAGCTTTACTGATCTACTTGACTATAGATGAGCACAACGTTAGCATGCTCGAGTCCCATTGTTCGGCCTTTGAATACTGGTGGCTGAAGATGTTGGATTCAGCTCTTGGGAGTCCTGAAAAACATGGATTCAACCACTGGTATTCAAATGCCGAATGACTGGGCTCGAACATGCTAGAGTTGCGCTCAACTCTAAAGGCCAGTTCACTCTGAGTAAATTCGGACTCAGTGTCAAACGGCATGCCAGAGGCACGCGAGTCCTCCCATAGACATGCTGTTTGACAGCGGAATTTACTCAGTGTGATATGGCCCGAATACTTATTAGAGATGACCTTGACCATTCTTGGGTTAATCTGGAAACCAAACGTTCTGCATTCGAGTACCAGTGGCTGAAGATGTTGTATGCAACCCTAGGAAGTCGGCAGCTATAGGTCTGCATCCAACTCCTTCAGTAATCAAATGCAGAGTTTCAGGTTGAGATGAACCCAAGCATGTTTGAGATCTTTTGATCCTCATGTTCGAGGATTGGCCTAGTATTGGCCTAGTCCATTCTTTCCTGACTAGGAGCCTTAAGGCTCCTCGGGGGCGTAACCAAAGCCGGTAGGCCTCAGAGCAAAATCTGCCACAGGGGTCCTCAACTTTAATGCTTCTTTTATAGTACTGACCTCCTCATATGGAGGAGAAAGACTTTATGGGCTCCTTCAGGATCCTGGGTTTCAGTGTAAGTGACACCATCTGCGAATCCTATAGCTACGCCCCTGGGGTTCCTTGAAACCTTCTGAATAGTTCCCATGCAGGCCGTAACATCAAGAGATCCCAATTTTAGGCTATGTTCACACAACGTGAACAAGCGTCCGTTCCGTGACCCCGGGCGGGTCACGGAATGGCCGGTCTCTGCCTGGATCATCCCGGCTGGTAAGATAAGTACCGACCGGGTAATCTTAAGTACCAGCCGGGTGATCTTTCCGGCCGCAGAGCTCTTATGCGGGCGCATCAGCGCGCGTCCGCATCAGAGCTTCCCATAGCACACAATGAAGCAAGCAGCCGGAGCCGCTTGCTTCATTGTGTGAACTGACAGGGTTTCCTACGGCCGCAGAAAACTGACATGTCAGTTATTTGCGGTCCTGCACGGGATCCCGGCCGGAGCGTATACGATGTGTATACGCTCCGGCCGGGATCCTATTGAAAATAAGGCATTGTTCCACCCCGCAAAAAGTACGGCCGTTGTTGCCGATGGCAACAACGGCCGTACTTTACGTAGTGTGAACATAGCCTCACAGTATAGTAGTTGCAGGGGTTGCCCAGAAGGAGACATTGTATTAGGTATTTTGTAATATTTTGCTAGTAGATTTTTTTTTTATCATTTTTATTGCTGTGATTTTCCCTTACTTTGCAGATTCTAACAAATGAAATGAAACCTAATTGTGTCATGTGTCTATTCTGGACATATCTGGTGTCTAAAGTAGTGACAGGAGGGAGATACCTATCTATGACCTTTCCAATGTGTCCTAGTCAGCCAATCTGCATCATCATGAAGCCCAATAAGAGCTGATACATATATAAGCATTACAACAAACATATTAGTAAATTAATTCAGCATTGACTTTGTGTCCTGATATGTTTTATACAAGTAAAGACATATTTTGACCATTTGTACAGTAATGACTTATAGGTTTTGAGGTAATGATCAGCCAAATTGGTTGTTAAAGATTAGGAAAAAATATGCTTGTCCTTGTCCCTTGTATTACAGTATGGCTTAGTTCACACGTGTCAAACTCAGGCCCTCCAGCTGTTACAAAACTACAAATCCCATCATGCCTGGGCAGCCAAAGCTTTAGCTTTGGCTGTCCAGGCATGATGGGAATTGTAGTTTTGTAGTTTTTCACACCCCTGGCTTAGTTGAATGAAATGGGCCACAGTTGTAATACCACACAATCTGTGGACAGGTGTGGCGCTGTTTTTGGAACATCACAGCCATGATTCCTAATCTTGGACAATCCCAGGGTTATACTGGTCTACCAGAGGACCAGAGCATCCTTTAATGGACCCAAACTCTTATAATGGGCCTAAATAAACCCTTGTATGTAGTGATGTTTCTCCTGTGTATTCTGATATGCAAGTTAAAGTTGGCAACAACATTTTAACATTGTTTTTCCATTAAAACTTATTCTTTTTAAAAATCAGATTAGAAGAGCAGATGAGATGGAGAATCATATAACAGACAGCTGTTGTATTAACTTCTCCTGGCTTGTTATCCATAGAGTGACACTTGAGACTGTCTACTGGACATACACTGCCCTAAATCTACAGTCTATCCTAAGAGATTGTCAGGCCGTATCCATAGCAACCAGTCTTACTCTAGTAAGTCAGAATCCTAGTTCTAGGCCTAAGTGACAGAGAGTTGGCAGCAGGTAATGGACAAGAAGATTTCTCAGCAATCGCTCCATCACCTTATGTATCTCCTACTGATACGATAATAAGATAATCGTTTGGTGTGATAGGTCATGTTAAAAGGCAACGATCAGCCGACATGCACAATGTCGGCTCATTATTCTCTTAAAACATGTTCTATTTAAACGACAATGATAGTGGCGGTCTGCTGGCTGTCGCTCTGTGCAACAGGAGCGACAGCAGCAGACCGCCACTATTGCCTATGGGCCATCCGGATGATCTAAGGATTGTCCGGGAAGCCCCTCCCACTACTCCCCGCTGTCCCCCGCTCAATGTATGTGCATGATTTAGACGCATTACAGTTTTAGAAATAATAGTGCAATAAAAATACCTAGGGTTGCAACCAGCCTAAGAATGACTTATATATAGAGATAAACAAACTTCGGGTATATTTGAGAAGTTGAATAAATTCCTGTAAAACATGGATACAGCCCATGGCCTATGGTTGTATCCATGTTGTACAGGCAACTGTAGGGCTGCATCCAACTTCTTCAGCCACCGGTAATTAGATGCTGAATGTACTTGAACTTTGCTGATCTCTTTTTATATACTATGATGTACTATGAACCCACACAAACTTGCCTTTTCACTATAGCAGATAAGGTAACAGTAAAGCTGCCTTTAGGCCACAAGACTAGAGATGAGCGAAACGGGTTCGGGTTCGAGTTGATCCGAACCCGAATGTTCGGCATTTGATTAGCTGGGGCTGCTGAACTTGGATAAAGCTCTAAGGTTGTCTGGAAAACATGGATACAGCCAATGACTATATCCATGATTTCCACATAGCCTTAGGGCTTTATCCAACTTCAGCAGCCACCACTAATCAAATGCTGAAAGTTCGGGTTCGGATGGACTCGAGCATGCTCCAGGTTCACTCATCTCTACACAAGACCCTTTTGTTTTACAAGAAATAGGCTGGATGGTAGGTAGGCCCCAGACTGTCATTAGGATGACACGAACCAGCACCAAAAAAGTCATTATATTGTGCTTGTGCTATGTGGCCCACTGCACTCAGTATATTAGTTAAACACACACACACACACACACACAAAAAAAATAATACAAGGGAAAAACGGTCAGGGCATGTATATTCCAGGTTAACCTGTAAAATGGAATTCTGCCTTTCTTACTTCTTCTACAGCTCCTATTAAAAAATAATGAAGTCATAAGGATTAGAGGATGATCCCCGAACTTTTATTATACTTTGTAATAAATACAGAAATCACAGATATAACACAAAACAATGTTTAATATCTGAATATTCTGGTGTCATGAAACACACTTTAAGAAGAAAAAGAAAAAAAATTGAAATATAGAAAAAAGTTATGGGACCATTTAATGTTGCAATTTTAAGGGGAAAAATATAAAATCCTATTGTTACTTGCATTTCTAAAACTAATATCATCAAGTATAAATATATAAATATATCAAGTCTTAAATGGTTAATAAGTAGTAAAGACTTACATTGATTCTTGGGGACTTTGTTAATCGCCTTAAAACATGGCCCCAAATACAGAACTGTCAACTAGAACTATGGGTTATAAAAACACCTTCATGAAAATGAAAATCCAAAACAGAGTGTGACAAAAGATGTTGGTTGTTCCCAAATAGCTGGGTGCAAGTATAAACATATTCAATAGTTAGTGTACGTTCTGAAGCGCTATCCACTTAAATAGTAATCACACTGTGTAATGTGATGACTATATGGGAGCTGCGTGTCAGTGGAAACTAATACCCGCATTCAGTTCGTGGTAACAAAGATATATTATAATATTGCGCCATTAGAGTATTTCCAAGTATAATATATCCAAGTATCCATTATAATATATCCAAGTAAAAATTTAATAAGAAAGGTTATAGAAGGAATCATATAGGTAGAAAAAGTAATATTACCAACTATTAAGGTCACAGGTAGGGATTGTCCAAACCGAGTTCGGTTCGGGTCCGTACGCACCGAACCCTCGGTAATGATTCCCTCTGTCTGCCCGCTCCGTGGAGCGGGTGGATCCAGCGGGAGGACCGCCTGGAAAACTGGGATACAGCCATAGCCATAGGCTGTATCTCAGTTTTCCAGGCGTTACTCCCGCTGTATCCGCCCGCTCCGTGGACAGCGGGAAATCTGGCAGGTTCGGACCATCCCTAGTCACAGGAGGGTAAAGAGTGATAGTGATAGTAGAGTGGGGAGAATTGCATGAAAGCAATAAATCACCAAATTGCATTGACCAAGGAGATGATGCTGGGACTTATGTCTAATCGGATTTCAGCAAAATATATGGAGATGCTGCCTGAATAGAACACTCACATTTCCCCATCATATGTGATATAGGGTTACATGTCAGTTAAAGGTTCAATGGAGATGTCAATCATTTCCTTACCAATCAATGCACAAGTGGACGTAGACACTTTTCTCCTTGTTTTGATAGAACAGGTTTGGCACTGGTGAAGTGATTTTTCAGGGTGATGATGCATGATGACAGATATTTTTTTTTTGTTTATTATTATTATTTATTTTCAAAGCTTCAAAGGTTCCAGAGCGCTAATAGTTTAGATCATAATCTAATTCAAAATTTATAAATTAAATGTAAATAATTTGCCCGTATTAAGGCTTCCTTGATGACTGATCTAACATCGGTCACTCTTCAAAAATGTTGGAACCATTAGTTAGTGAAGTCGTCTGGGCAGAAGTAAACATGATAAATAAGTTATACTCAACCATGCCAATCCCCTGCTGATGCTCTTGGTCCTCCACTGATCTCCTCTATCTCCTGTTTCCTGTGACATGATGTTATCATAAGCGCTGCTTGCTTAGCCAATCAGTGACTGAGTGGGTAATTCCTGTGGTGATGTCATGTCACAGGAACCTTGAAATAGAGGTGATCAGTTGAAGACGTTGAGGTCTTGCACGGTGGCTTTGGGGAATCTGGGTGGGTGAGTATAACCTGTTTATTATTACACCACCCCCTGCTGTCCTGCAAAGTTTTGTTTTTTTTCCCAGAATTTTTTTTAGTTATCATAAAGGCCAGAGGAGTAGGTATGAAAGCCCAAGGAGGAGCAAAATGTTTTTTTTTTTCTTCTGCTGATGATTCCATACTGTACTCCTTGACATTTAGTGTTTACATTTTTTTTCCTCTATTTGATGTGGAAAAATTCTATTTATGACATTCTATTTATGACATTTTTATGAAGAATGTTTCATAAGCAAGAAAGTCCAGCTATTAAAGTGACTCTGTACCCACAATCTGACCCCCACAAATCGCTTGTACCTTTGAATAGCTGCTTTTAATCCAAGATCTCTCCTGGGATCCTTTCAGCAGGTGATGCAGTTATTGTCCTAAAAAAACAACTTTCAAACTTGCAGCCCTGTCTCAAATTGGCATGGCCTAGAGTGTCTGTGTGCCCTAGCATTGCACTGCCCATCCGTCACTCCTCCCCGCCCTTCTTATCACTATGAACGCTCCCGGGCAGGATTTTCCCTATTCATCACCTATCTGAATACTGCACAGGTGCCTTAACGATCCAGCTTATGTGCCGTGTCCACAAAGGTGATGAACAGGAGAAATTGTTCTAGGGGCGTTCATAATGATGTAGAGGGCGGGGAGGAGGGACGGAGAGGCATTGCAATCCTAGGGCATATACACTGTAGGCCAAGCCAATTTGACACAGGGCTGAAAAGTTAAAAGTTTTTAGGACAATAGCTACATCAGCTGGCGAACGGACCCCAGGACAGATCTTGGATTAAAAGCAGCTATCCAAAGGTAAAAGCGGTTTGGGGGGGGAGGGGGAGTCAAATATAGAGTCACTTTAAGCAAACAACATATCCTATATGTGAGGTTCCTATGAAGTAAAAAAGCAGGGTGACCATCCCCGGGTTGTGTCGATTTCATAATTTTTGAAGGGCGCCGTGTTGTGGTCAAAGTAAGCAAAAGAGTGCTGAGTGTTGAGCTTGGCACTATCATCACTGGCCAACTTAAAGCATAGGCCCATACTGCCTGGTATTAGGGATGGTCTGAACCCTCCGAGGTTCGGGTTCGTATAAACCTGAATGCTCGGCATCAGATTCCCGCTGTCTGCCCGCTCCGTGGAGTGGGCGGATACAGTGGGAGGACCGGCTGGAAAACTGGGATACAGCCTATGGCTATATCCCAGTTTTCCAGGCGGTCCTCCCGTTGGATCCGCCCGCTGCACGGAGCGGGCAGACAGCGGGAATCATTACCGAGAGTTCGGGTTCGTACGAACCCGAACAGAACTCGGTTTGGACCATCTCTACCTGGTATAATAGGCCCTGTGATCAGCAAAAGCTCACATTGTTTTATCAGGTGAAAGAATAATCAGCCACACATTGGGGAAATTTGTGAAGGGCTTTACATCTATTAGGTGAATAATTGGATTTTTCAGTTCTATTTATAAACCAGTATTCGATGGGTGAGTATTTTTTAGATGTGACTTTTTTAAAAAAATCTGCCTGATTTAAATGTTTACCCAAAAGTTTGCATAATCCGGGATTAGCGCTAGAGATGAGTGAAACGGCCGAGGTTCGGGTCCGTATGAACCTGAACTCTCGGCTTCTGATACCCGCTGTCTGCCCGCTCCGTGGAGAGGGTGGATACAGCCTGAGGACTGCCTGGAAAACTGGGATACAGCCTATGGCTATGGCTGTATTCCAGTTTTCCAGGCAGTCCTCAAGGTTGTATCCACCCTCTCCACGGAGCGGGCAGACAGAGGGAATCATTGCCGAGAGTTCAGGTTCATACGAACCCGAACCTCGACCGCTTCGCTCATCTCTAATTAGCGCCCAATTTATCATTTGCAACTTTTTAAAAAGTCGCACAAACAGGTGCCGGCTTACGTCTGGTCAGTGCCAGGTGAATATGCTTGCACAATTTTTGCATTTTTGTGGCTTTTTCTGCGACTTTTGATAAATTCACTATGGCAGTGCTACATTTTAATAAATCAGGCACAAGATATAGGAACAAAATATACACCAATCTTCATTAGAAGAGTCCCACAAATTAGACTCCTTAGTAAATGTCCCCCATTGTTCTTGGTAAGCAGGGCATGTGCGGCTGACAATGATGAAAGTGGAGGGCTGCAAGAACGATCCAGTGTCGTTTTGGCCATCTGCACAGTAAACAAGCTCTGATCTTGTACATTAATTGCATTGGTTACCCATCTTAAGGACCCTATTATTATGGAAAACAATAAAGATGAGTGCAACTTAACTGGAAATTTTTATGTGAGCTGAAGGAATCCAGTCTTTCTTCTTGTTAAACATGATGGTGTACAAGGCTTAAGAAGTTGGATGCAGCCCTAGAGAATTCAGGAAAACATTGAAACAGCCATAGGCTTAGGTTTTAAAGCGAATGTACCATTAGTACATTCGCTTTAAGTTTTGCACACGAATAGAACAACGCTGGTGCAGGGAAGCCGGCGTTGTGGTCCTTTTTTTGAACCACAGCTCGGTCCCTGTGCATGGCACTGGTCTATTACTGAGCACTGGCCAGGGAGAGGAAAACCCCGCCCCTTCATGACACGGCTCCATTAGAATCAATGGAGCCACATCATAGAGGGGCGGGGTTTCCTCCCACTGGGGGCAGGCCGGCCCGCCTCCAGTGCTTCAGCCCCGGCTGGTGCTCGGTAATAGACTGGCTCAGCGCGCAGGCAGGAACTGGGTCACGGTTCAAATAAAGGACAGCGGCACTGGCTTCCCCATGCTGGCACCGTTTTATTCATGTGCAAAACTTAAAGTGAGTGTACTGATGGTACATCCCCTATAATTAAGTACATTTGGCAGTATCAAGCCATACCCCCTTTGTGCCATATCATGCCCACTTAACCCTGCAAATGTCGCAAATGTGTCTGCACAAAAATGTGTAACTTTTTGAGGGGTCTGGGGCACCCTTAATAAATCTGACTTTGCTTTAGTACTGTTTTTATTTTATATCTACAACTATATTGGTTAGGAGGTATAGTGCTAATAGATTATACAGATCTGGGCATAGTGATATTTCAGCCATACACTAACTGCTAATAGGGCATTTGCAAGATATAAGATTTCTTTTTTAATTGTGTAGAAATATATCCCGGCCATTAACATATTCTATAATGAAAGACAAGAATATTTGACTTATGCATTAGACGGTGTGGTGTAAATGGCATACAGTACAACACATCACTTACTCCACTTGTGTCTCCTGGAAGCCTCTCTGGGGCATAATGCCTGGAAAAGCAATTAGAGCCACAGTAATAAGGAATAAAGTGGTTTTCTCCAAGCAGACTGCAGTATAGATAAGGTCATGTATTTCCCCTGTGGTCGGAGTTAAGTTAAAACTTTCACTGAGTGATTTTTAATACACAGTATAATCAGGGCTTGTATATGGGCTCCATCATACTGCACAAAAAATGTTCACGGATAGATTGCATTCTAAGTGGGGGTTTTATGTACCTTTTTGTTTTTGTCATATAGTCATATAGAGAAGCCTGTTAGAAAAGTACAGGAAAAAAACACCATTGTAAAACAAAAACAAAGTCATAAAAACACCATGGGGGAAACTTTTCAAGGACTTTGCAGCTATTTTTAGGTGAATAATTCGATTTTTGGTCTAATTTCTATTTATGAACCAGTATTTGAAAGGTGAACATTTTTAGATGAAACTTAAAAAAAAATAAAATCTGCCTGCTTTGTGTATTCACTCAGAAGTTTGCATAATCGGGGATTAAGCGTCCAATTTATTATTTGCAATTTTTTAAAAAGTTCCACAAACTGGTGCAGGCTTGGGTCTGGTCAGTAACAAACTCCGGTGTCATCTCTTCTAGTCAGAGGGTACAGTCACTACAAAGAGTTTTCCTAGCTCTGAATGCCTTATAGAACATTGGACAACCCCTTTAAATTGGCACTATAAAGCGACTTTGTACTCACAATCTGTCCCCCCCAAACCACTTGTACCTTCAGATAGCTGCTTTTAATCCAAGATCTGTCCTGCAGTCCGTTCAGCAGGTGATGCAGTTATTGTGCTAAAAAAACAACCTTTAAACTGGCAGCCCCGTGCCCTACGGGAGTATCTGTGCCCTAACTTTGCACCACCCCTCCATCCCTCCTCCCCACCCTCTTCATCATTAGGAATGCCACTGGAACATTTTCTCCATGCTGAACATTTGCACAGGTGTCTTAACAATCCAGCCCATGTGCCAGACTGACAGATGACGAATAGTATGCAATCTGCCTGTAGCATTCCTAATGATGAGGAGGGCGGGGAGGAGGGACAGAGAGGTTGTGCCAGCCTAATGCATACACAATCTAGGCCACTCCCATTGGGCACGGGGCTGCCAGTTTAAAAGTAGTTTTTTAGCACAATAACTGCATCACCTGCCAAACGGACAGCAGGAAAGATCTTGGATTTAAAGCAGCTATCTGAAGGAACAAACGGTTTGGGGGGGGGGGGGGGGCTCAGATTGTGGGTACAGAGTCGCTTTACAAAAAAAAAAAAAAGCTTTTGAAAGACATTTTAAAAGTTTTGACTGGTTGGAGTCTGAGTGATATCCAGCTCCCTGCCACATGGCCGAGAGGGCCATAAGTCTTGCTCACATAGCTGAGGGAGAAAGCCACATGTCTCTTTCCACTTGTTCTCCCAATCGGTCAAAGTCTAACCTGGCCTATAAAAACCTTTTTATTATCTCAATGTCAAAAATTTTTTTCTTTAACAGGTACACTTTAAAGGAACACTTCAGTAGCAAATGTTTTTACCCTCCCAGCATAGGCTTCTGAGGGTAAATGACTGCCCTTCTGCCCCTGCTTACATTCCAGTGTGACTATCCGATTCAGACTTAGGCTTAGGGATGGACCAGAAGTAATTTTCCTCATCTTTTCTAAGTCTATGAGCATCTATTAGACTTATACTGGGAAAGTGACTTCCGGCCCACATGGCAAGTGAAGTATGAATAGGCACTGCAGCAGGGACAAGAGCCAACACCATAATATGGAAGCAGAGTGCCTGGTTAGCAGGGGGAGCAGGGCACCCTTTACCCTCACAAGCCTCAGGGTCCATTTATATGACCCAATTTTTGACAGAGAACCACAAGTAAGCACTGATCAGTGAGATCAGTGCCTTTACAAAGCATGCCAAATTGCGTGGCCGAGCGGCTTGAATGATCATAGCATTGTTCATGCAGCCATTAGCATCATTTATTGTCAGCTGCACATCTCCTGTTTACTGCAGCACAAAAGATCCAGTCCACCAATGAGCATTGGCTCGTCGGCGAGCTCATTTGCTGATCACTGTCACTTTTAGAAGTGACCGATTATCAACCGAATGTGCATTTCTAGGAATGCTTGTTGCTGGGAGGGTAAAAAACACATGTTGCTAAAGTGCCTCTTTAAATGACCAGTTTTGTAGCCCACTAAGATGATCGTGGTGGAAATTCTAATGCATTGAGAATTATACTGTGCTTCCGAGTTTGACCTTTAGCATTTGACATCATGCAAGTGCATCTCCTAAAATTTTGGATTTTTTTTTTTTTAATTATTATCAAATCCCTTTTATTCAAAAGAAGAAAAAAAAAACTAAAGCACAGAAAGGTTTTGTGAAAAGGAAAATGTTTTACTCGTCTCTAACATCTCTAGGTATGTGATTAGCTTAACACATGGAGTCCGTACAGTATTTTTTTGGAGTTTTAAAGGAATAACCATGTCTAAGATCTCTGTTGGGAACAGTGAATGGGAACAGTAAATTTTTTATATTCTGAGGTCAAAATACTGATGATGTTCAGCTGCCACAGGTGCCTCATACAGTGTATCAGACCTCTATGTTGTAACATACCGGCCACCTGAAAATCTTAAGGAATTGAAATGCGTTATTTGTTACAATAAACTATCTTTATTAGTGTAAACCTGCAAAATGCCTTAAAGGAGGTATTCTTTTTCTTAGAAATATATGGCTATTTAGGAAATGCCATACATGTTGGATAGTTGGGTCCTCTGGGGTATGGATAGTAACAAGTGGGAAAACATATGGGAACTTATGCTCATTTCTGTAAGCTATCAGTTTGTAAAAAAAACATGAACGCTGTCTGGTGGAGTAATGGTCAAGGGTCCCATTTTTACAATAGATGGGGGCTCAAGGGATAAGGTTCTAGCTCTCAAACACATGTGGATTAGAAACCCCATATATTAGTAAGCCATACATTGTAGTGTAGATATGATGTATAAATATATATGAATATATCATAGTGTGGTGCATTGTGTAGCCTCTTCTATAGATTCAAATAATATGTATCAAGGCCAAGAAGTAAGTTTTTTTTTTTTTGTTTTCTTTCCTTTAGGATCTTCAGATGTACCTTGATGGACAATAATACATAAAACCATTGACATCCAAAGAGGGACTTTTGTTGCATAGCTACGAGAAAGAATTCTAAAGATCATGGAGAGTTCTACTGGGGACGTCCAACAGGTCCTTTCCATAGACCAAATCCGTTCCATCAGGGCCAACAATGATTATGTGGAGAGACCCACTGTCTCGTTCATGCAAACCTGGTCAAATCCTTCCCTTTCCCAACATGCTGCAAAACAAGAGTGGCCTAATGATCACCTGGTATCCTACAACCACCAGGATCTTCATCGCAGCCAAAGTCATCAACATCAATCACAACATCTTACCCATGATTTAAGCCATTCCAGTACAATAAGCTCAGTGTCTCGAAGCACCACAGCTTCAGATCAAAGACTACTAACTGGGATAACCCCATCCAATTCAAGACATTCTCTTATGAGGACACAACCCAAGGATGGAGACCTAAAGCAAGATCAATTTATCAAAGGTTTAATGGAAAAATCGGATAGGTATATGGGCCACCTTTTTATCTGTGAAGAGTGTGGGCGCTGCATATGTGACGAATGTACGCAAGTTCGGAAACTTCCTTCTTGTTGGATTTGTGATCAGCGCTGCTTGTGTTCTGCTGAAAATGTAATAGATTATGGAACTTGCCTTTGTTGCATCAAAGGCCTCTTCTACCACTGTTCTTCTGATGATGAGGACAACTGCGCTGATAATCCCTGTTCTTGCAGCCAAGGCTCCTGTTGTGCTCGATGGGCCATCATGAGTGTCCTCTCTTTCTTCATGCCCTGTCTATGCTGCTATCCTCCTATGAAAGGCTGCCTGACCCTCTGCCAGAAGGGCTACGATAAAGTAAAAAGACCAGGCTGCCGTTGTGAAAATCACACCAACACGGTCTGCAGAAAAATATCCTCCTCTAGTGGCACACCATTTCCAAGGCCTTTCGATAAACCAGTATGACCTAAGAAGGTCACTGTGGAATTAATCCTACTTCATTTTTTCCCTGAATCTTCTCTGATATACTCCTCTTCTTGGAAACACTTGGTGCCAGTGTCAGTGAAAGCCTTACCAAGATCCCACTTGCAATCCACGAAGGCAGGAAACTGAATGTAATTTGGATAAATGATCCTGCGAGAGAAAAGAGCAGAATAATAACTGTCTAACTCAACAAGGTAGATGCTACGGTTTGGAGATACCTCTGCCACTTCAGTAAATAATACGATAGCCTATGGTCATCATGGTGGAAATTATTGGAAGAAGGACTGAAGATTGGATACCTAAAATAAAAACTTTTGCAAAAAGACAAGTATTGACGGCTTAGTGAACTAACCGAGCTTATGGTGATTTGTCCTTTGAGCTTGTTGGCACCGCCAAATGACTGAATGTTAGTAGAAACTCGAGATTGACTTTGGAAGCCTGTGATGAATGTGTGCACTTTAATACAGCAGACATAGCAATTGCAAGAAGAAACTGAACTTTGTCGAACAGGATAGACTTTAGGGATAAACTGTCAACGTGAATCAAACAGGGAAAACAAGATGATCTTAAGAAGATGCCCGATTGAAGTAGAATTAATGCCTGGTTATAAACCCACACCGAGAACACATACCATCCAAACTGGGGAGCTACATTTGTTTAATTTTTCTCAATGCTAGAGGAAAGCTTTTAGCAAACTTATCAACTAGGCAAAAATGCATTTTGTCAAATATCATAATATGATGTAAACCAAAGAGATATATTTTGCATGGATAGGTTATGTTTCTTTATCACGCCCTATATTGATATCGTTGTTCATTTTGATGCCATTTCTTCTCAGGTGGCACTTAAAGCTAAGATTGAAATATCCACTGCATAGAAACCTTACCGGCAGTGTTTTGTAGGTTTTCTTCAGCAGTGGGTTCAGTAGCGTAGCCAACTTTTGATGGAAACTGATAATTTATTACATTAGTTTCCACCGAGTTGGGCACTGTTGAGAGATGATGTACCGTTCCTTTCCGAAAAGGTACCGACGGCATACTCATTACCAGACTACCAACTGTTCATGCTGAAGCCTCATTCACTGTACATTGCACTTTGCGAAAATTCTGCAAAAAAAAAGTATATATACATATAAAGGTGCTTATATCTACTGATTGTCCATGTATTATGGAGTGTTACATGCAAATTTCTCAAAGTGACCAAGGTTTAAATAAATCTATATATATCTAATGGAAAAATCAGGAAGTTAGGAGCTAGTTAGCCAATAAATTGGTAAATATAATTCTGACGCCTCCATTTTTAAAGGTCATTTCTCTACATTTGGCTCTTAGTAGTAATCTTACACAGCACTTATGAGCTCATCATACTCATTTCTGACCAAGAAGTCTTGGCTTGGCATTGGAAATCATCTGCCCCCCCCCCTCCAATAAAATTAAATAATTTAACCCATGTCAAATGGTATACAGTATGTCCACTAGCTGCTGGAGAGAGGTACTTCCTCTCAGTTCAGATTTGGTTTCATACATTTTTAATTTGTAAAACATTTCCGAAATAGTGGTGCTCCGTCTCTCACAAGGTCAAAACAGGCAGATTCTATAAAACATAAATAAAATGGTACCAATAAAACATAGAATTCATAGCAACTAACAGATAACTTTGCATTCTTCTATACTACATTGATAAAAATTGATATCTGGTTAGTATGGATAGCTACATATCGTTAGATTTCACTAGACTAGATATAACAAACAAGGGAGGCATCTATGGCATTATAGAATATGGATGGCGATACACCTATTAAGTTACAATGTGATCAGCTAGTTAAAGTGATACAAGGTTTAAGTGCTTATTGATGACATATACAGTATAACTATCGGGCCAGTTTCATATGGATATAATATGGTCACATTTTGCCCTCTTTTTAAGGGATGCAACTGTTAGTCTCCCTGTATTTAGCCGAACAGAACTAAGATCACCATAGGGATAGTAGAATAGCAGGAAGACAAAATGTTGAGTGTTAATACATATCCTATGTGCAACCATATTACGGCATATGAAAACAGTCTTATTATGTGCCCTGAAGAAGTCACTGACAATGCATCATCAATAACTGTCGGATGAACATTTGCACAGCTGTTAACTATCTCTCCTGGTTTCCTCAAACACAGAAAAATTCATCATAGCTGAACCACCCATGTGTGCCCAATGGAGAAAGGAGGAAAAAGTTGGTGCCAGATAGCTCTGGCAGTGGCTTATCTCTATGAGAACAAAAGGATCAGGTAGTTGAAATCTAATATACATAATCCTTCTCTCCCTAGATTTCATCTGTTGGGGAAGAGTTGGGAAGACCCCATATCCTTTAGACAGTCTGCCAGTCCCATTGATGTGTTTTGGTTTGGCCAACATTCGACTAAATTGTATGGTGACCTTTAGTGAATTGATAGGCTGCATTGTACCGAATGGTGACAAAACCTGTGTTTGTAAGTTTCAAGAAAGTTATTTAGTCTACCTGTGAAGTCAAACTCTATATAAAGTCACATGAAGTTCATTCAATGATTACAATATAACTAATAATTCATAACGAGAAAAAAAATGTATGTAAAATGTCTAAGAAAATATATATTTTTGATCTTTTTTTACAAACATGAAAATATTAGCATTAAAATTATTTATGAGAATCAGTGTATGCGTTATTGAATAACTGGACCTTATTAAAGTAGGTCTTGGTTGCATGCCTGGTACCCATGTATTCAATTTGTTAAGCATGAAGGAAAGAGATACAGATACGATATACAAAAACAAAAAATTGACTGGGACGGCATCGTTAAATAAGCTCATCAAATCTGTACAAGGTTCACTTTTGTAGAAAAGAAATATTTTGGGATATATTATAAAATTTTTATCTTGTTTCCTGGGAGGATTCCATATATATGTTCTCTGTTTTTGTGAGAGAATAAAATTATATATAAATATATATGTTAGAAATGAACTATTACAGTGGCAAGGATGTCATGCATGGTCTACCGGCACTTACTGAATTTTCCCAAATTAAAGTGGATTTTCTTATTTACCCAATGAGTTTCTTACAATTTCCATTTTTCTTTATTTTAGTAATTCCATGAGAGTAAAAAAAAATATATTTTTTTAAACAAATTTAAAATGGTTAAAAAAAATTCCAAATCCCCCACCACTCCTACCAGAAGGTTCCCTCTGCTGCAACTTGGTTGGGTAGCCGAAGGGTTAAGAAAATTAAGAATCACCAGTATTACATATAGCATGTGGTAGGTTCCAGCCAAGTTCCAGATTTGGTATTGGGCCCACACAATTTCAAGTTGCCTCCTTGGCTACAGCAATGATGTGTCACTGCAATGATGTCTGTGCATATGACCCTAGCTGCTTATCATTGACCACCTTGTTCTTAACCTGTCATCACTGTCTAAACCAGTAGTCATCAGGTTGGTCCTTGGTGGCTTCTGCCATTCCCACCAGCTTTGACTGATAGATCTCTCCCTATACCCAAACAGGAAGAGAGTTGTCAATCGAGTATGGCGAGCTGGGAAGAGTCACTGGGAGCCGCCCCCATGACTTATAGTTCAGGCAGCATGAAAGGGATAACAGGTTTCTTTTAAGCTTACTGGAAAATGAATAGCTGCAGTGATCATGTGTCCTGACAACATATCATTGCTGCAGTAGCTTAAAGGAGAAGTCCGGCCTATTATAAAATCCGGCAGACAGTAGAGGCAGGGGGAAAATTAATTAGTATTGGTAAGTAGAAACGTACCTCTCCCCATGCCCATAATGAGCAGTGGGAATGGCCATGGCACTCCCACCAGGCTCCAGCATCTCTATAGTTAAACTTCATGACCCGGCTGATGGACTGCCTGCTCAGCTAGTCAGTGTTTGGGGCGGAACGCCACTAAAGTCACTGATTGGCTGAGTGACCAGTCCATCAGCTGGACAGCTGGAAAATGCTTTCTGGCGGGAGTCCCACGGCTGGTCACGCAGCTCGCCGGGGGCATAGGGAGAGGTATGTTAGTACTTGTAATCAGACCATGCCCCCCCCCTCTGTCGGCTGCCAAATTTAATCATCTGCCGGACCAATATTGATGCCATATGAGTAACCAAAGATTTATACAGTAAGACTTTTTTTTTCTTTTTGTTACTTTAACTAATTTTTTATTTTTTGGTTGAAGGGACTGAAAGATTCTTTAAAGTGAGTTTTGTGGCATGAGCAAATGTAGAATTGCATAGACATTCTGGATGTAAGTGCAATGAAATCCGGTAATGGAGAAGAAAAGAAAAAACAAGATTACCTATATGTAACTCAACAAAATCCAATATAATAATACTATTAATAATAATTAGCTATTAATCGCAGAATAAAGAATCTAGTCAAAAAATTGTATTCTTCTTATTATAATGCAGAAATAAAATGGTTCCATACAAAAGTTCTTATTAATTTTTTGGATTTTTTAAAAATATTTTTCTTTATGTAAAACTTTATGAAAAAATTGTGGGATTTACTCATGGACTAATTACATAATAAATAGCATTTCAATGTCATATGTACACGCTGAAAAGGAAATGCTCCATGGGATAAAGAAAGCTTGAAATGACCTTTGTGCCTTTATAAATTACACAGGAAGTGCACTTACCCACCTGACAAGCACATCCTGCAACACTAAACTGATTTCTTCTTGCTTGTTCTTAACAGGAAGTTCATACATTGACTTTCAAATTTTTTTTTACTTGTCTTTGCTTACTTATCTCCATGGTTATAGTTGCACCTAGAATGTCCTCAGGTGTGGCTTCTTTCTTTCTTCGGAAAGCAATAGCGAGTATATAAGTGTAAATCCTTTGTACTCATGGCCTAGATATAGCGTGTAAGGGCCCTATTCCACGAGACGATTATCGTTCGCATAATCGCTATTACAAAAGACCTGAAATTGTTCACCTATTTACATGGAAAGGTAATCGTTACTTATGATCATTCTTGCGGTCGTCTTATCGTTGCTATTGCGTTCATCACTAATGCGAACGACGTCTTATTCAATGCAAACGATTTGCGAACGAGCAACGATAAAAATAGGTCCAGGTCTTATTAAACGATCAACGATTTCTCGTTCGGTCTTTAGTCGTTAAATGCTATTCAACCGAACGATTATCGTTTAGATTTGAATGATTTACCGATAATCTGAATGATAATCGTCCCGTGAAATAGGGCCGTTAGTGTTTAACCACATCTCAGGTTTGAATACTCAATTTGCGGGTTTATTTATAATTCATCACTATTTGTAATTTTAATGAAGATCCTGACAGTGAATGAATAAATGCCCATGGAAACCATAGTGCTATTCAATCTAAAGAAGCCCAACATTCTTTGCAAATTAATTTAATATATCTCTAAGAGTCAAAGATTTGTTTTTCAAATATTTCAGCTGCCTTCAGCAATCACCAGCAGAAGCTTATGGGAAATATATATATATATATATATATATATATATATATATATATATATATACATATATACAGTTTGCAGCAAGCTCTTTAGCTCCCCCTACTGGTTACTGCAGGCACACAGAATTTTATCATTTAACTCTATGACCGCATTTTAAACTTTATGAAAAGTTGAGTATAAAAGATATGTTAAGAAATGGATTGAGATACAGTGTTAAGAGATGAATGTTACCCCCTTAATCAATTGTAAGAGCCAATCCAATTTCTTTTGATATCAATTTGTCCATTAAAAAGTTGCATACTGCGATAAAACTAATACAATACGCCAGTAATGTTTAGTTGTTGCTCATTGTTTAGTTTCCCCTGATCCATGATATGACTTACTTGGGGTCTCGTGATGATGAGCCATTGGCCTACCTCTTCCGGAACTTAACAACCAAGAGGTGTGTACAGAGTAGACTCATGATCTGCCCTATCACCTGTATCACCTGTATACAGCGATTGTGGGTACAAGTGAACAAGTAGATAATGACATTGACCTAAAGGGATATTTCCTTCTTCAAACGTTATTCCCTGTCCTTTGGATAACAAAATGACTGGTAGGGGTCCTGCTGGGAGTGAGAATGAAGAAAAGAGGGAACACCATGTATTCTTGGCCAGCCTTTCATTCACGGTTTGTAAGGTTTCTGTACATTGCCAAACACTGAGATGGGCAATGTCCAGAAAACCTATAGAAAACGAATAGAGTGCTGCCTATGCATGCGCAGTGTATTCCATCTATTTGGGGAAACTTTTCCTTTGTTCCTATGAACGGTAAGGACCAATCAGCTTGTTATGCCTTTTTCTGTACATAGGGGATGCCATTTGAAAATTGGGAATATCCCTTTAATTGCTCATGCTACATTCAAAGAATCCCCTGCACAGACATATACCATATCCACATTTCAGTAAACAATGCCCAGACTGAAATGACTGGCTAATATGGGTCACGTCACCAACCGCTGAGTCCCCAGTTTGTAAAGCTGTGGTTTATTTAGGCAGTTTAATAAATGTATACACAGTGTGGTACAATAGTAGGTGGACAGTATGTGTAATAGGGTTATGAATCGGGGGTGATTTATCAAACATGGTGTAAAGTAAAACTGGCTCAGTTGCCCTTAGCAACCAATCAGATTCCACCTTTCATTTTTCAAAGAGTCTGGGAGGAATGAAAAGTGGAATCTGATTGGTTGCTAGGGGCAACTGAGCCAGTTTCACTTTACACCATGCTTGATAAATCTCCCCCTTTATATCCCTATTTCACATACTGTCCACCTGCTTTTGGACCACCATATATACTGTACATATATATATATATATATATATATATATACACACTGTATAACAGTAAAATGTTCTTACTTGTACCATTGTACAACTTGATCGACCTTGTCCAGAGTTTTCTGTTAAAATTGTATTACTGTGAGAAATCTATTAAGATAACATGTATAATTTGAAGAGATTATTTGTTCGAACAACTTAATCTGTCAACTTTAGGACGCGTTCTTTAGATATCCTACGTACACAGTCAATGCTCATTAATACGCTCCTCAGATATGTCTGCTAGCTGGGCACCATTAAAGGCCTAATAAAGTGAACAACATGAAGCCTACCTTTGTCTCTGTACAGTACACTGTATGGTCATGTTCAAAGAGAGGGACCCAAAAGCAGGAACTTCTGTATGTATGTAAAAATGAAGTCTTTATAATGATATTGATGTCACACTGATCTATCTGGTCATCTAGTCATGAAAACACACAGCAAATGATCAATTTTTTAAAAAATTCCTCAAACTTTAAATTTTGGGGTAAAATGTGCAATGCCAAATATTGTTCTATGTTACCTGTATGCTTCTAGAAATAACACACAAAGAATTTGAGTTTATATGTTATGTTTTTTTTTTTAGAATGCAGAACATTGGACACTTTTAGGGTACGTTCACACGTAATGAGTTTGCAGCAAATCTGCTGCGATTGTCATCACTAGAGATGAGCAAAGCGAATCTGGTGAATCAAGATTCGCTGCCAATTGCGCTGTCAATTTGCTTCGTATTGTAAAGCAAATTCGTGATGATTCGTTAAGGAAATTTGCAAAAAAAACTAAATGTCGGTTGCACATGCTTTCTGAAGCATCACTGGGCGGGAGAAAGGGCTTAACCATTATCAGCTGTTGCCCCTCTGTAATGTCAGCACCTCCCTCTCCCCCTCTATAAAAGGCGGAGGTAACGGAGGTGGCCAGTCGGCTGTGTGTGGAGGAGAGAGCAGGATGGCAGCAGGCAGTTAGAGCAGAGCAGGGAGAGACTAACAGAGTGATATAGGGACAGAGAGGAGAGGAATGGCGGAAATTGGATTATTGACTGCTTGATTTAGTTTCCGTTTTTTGACACTTTTACAACAACATGATTTAACAAATTTACCCTTCTGTAATAGTCCCAGTACTGTAGCTACTATAGTTTTGGCTGTTTTAATGAAATTTGTTAAGATTTGATTTGCAAATATTACCGAGTTTGACCGAAAATTCATGAAGCTCGTAAAACGTATAATATTATTGAGACTATTGTATAAGGAAGGAAAAGAACGAAGAAGAAGAAGAAAAATATAAACAATTATATGCTAATGGGACTAAACTTCAGACTCTTCCTCCGTCTTTAAATTTACTTTGATCTATTTTTGTATTTCTGTTTATTATATAAATGAAATTGTATAGAAATGACTATTAAGGGGTAAGAATGTCGTAAATGGGGCCCATAATTGATACCACTTTTTTGATTTCTTGCACTCAGTTTTTATATGGCCAAAGTGAAATTTTTGTCTGATTAATTTTACTACCATAATTTAATAACATAATAACTAACATGTGCACTACAAAACACTTTTTCTGTGAACTCCCCTATAGAGATATTTTTGGTATTTTCCTCATGGTCCTTTAAAATTTATGTGTGGTTATTAAAGATTAAAGTATCGCTTTTCAGAAATTTTATTTCATTTATATTTAATTGAAGAATACGACCACACTATTGTTGAGAATCCATTGTTCACCGAATGACAAGATAACTTGCAACTTAAATTTCTGCAAATGTTCCACTTTTTTATTAACACCTCTGTACCAGGTATCATTGATGTCTATGGGAGAATAGGGTACTAGAGAAATACTAAGGGGGATCAATAAAAAGAGGCTGAAATAAGACAGGGTGGCGGACCTGTGGACCATATCTCATTTGTGCCATCATTCTTGCGCAGCCAAGTCCGAAGTACTTATTTGTACCTTAGCTCCCTGCCATGTTAAGATTCATATTGCTTATAGTTTTTTAAAATGCAGCACACAACTAAGCAAACACATTAGAGGACTTAAAAAGAGGTTCAGATATGTTCTTAAAACAAAAAAATATTAATGCATTTGTAAAAATATCGAATTTATTCATCCTAAAAAGTAGGTGTCCCTGCTCCTGTACACTGAGCAGAATGGCATACACTGAAACCTTGATGCTCAGTTTACATTGACTGAGAAGGGATGTGAATGTGTCAGGCAGCCTGTAGGTAAGTGGCAGTACTGTTTGTGAACTGAATATGAACTGAGAGGTAAGGCGTAAAGTGTATTCCTCAAAGTGACCCCCCCCCCCCCCCCCAAACCACTTGTACCTTCGGATAGCTGCTTTTAATCCAAGATCTGTCCTGCAGTCCGTTCGGCAGGTGATGCAGTTATTGTCCTAAAAAACAACTTTTAAACTTGCAGCCCCATGCCCAACGGCCTGGGCTTAGAGAATCTTTGGCCTAACTTTGCACCACCCCTCCGTTCCTCCTCCCCACCCTCTTTATCATTAGGAATGCCACTGGAACATTCTCTCCTGTCTGAACATTGCACAGGTGCCCTAATGATTCAGCCCATGTTCATTATTCACACAGCCGAGGAATAGAAGACAATCTGCCTGGAGCATTCCTAATCATGAGAAGGGTGGGGAGGAGGGTTGTGCCAGCCTAATGCCAGTTTAAAAGTATTTTTTTCGGACAATAACTGCATCACCGGTCGGACGGACCCCGGGACAGATCTTGGATTAAAAGCAGCTATCTGGAGGTACAAGCGGTTTGGGGGGGGGGGGGGGGGGGGGGGGGGGGCAGATTGTGGGTACAGAGTTGCTTAAATACTCAATACTTTCAGGAGCAGGGGCATCTGTTCTTGACAGGAGTCCCTGCTCCTGTATATAGTTTTTATTGTGCCCTATAACTGCCCCTGTACAAATCCTAATTAATGACAAAAGTAATGCTAATCTGTATACTAAAAGTAGAATCAAAAGTGATCAAAAATGTATTGTCATATATTAAACATTTGTATGAATAATAGGAATAAAGTAACACATGCTCTATGTACTTCCCATAGCATCAAATGCCTTTACAGTTCAACCTGGGAGATGGCAAACTAAGTGTGCATGACAAAATCAAATATATTTTAGTGAAATGTAAGTCTGGTAATACAGGAAAAGGCTGTACAGTAATTTACAGTATCAGTTATGATGACCTTCCCTATAAGTCTTACATGTTGAGACAACTTGTTCCTGTAAGATTGTGAACTAACACTGAGATTCACCATCTCACTAGAAACTTAGCGGGAACAGTTGGCTCTTCTCAATTAAGGGCATTGTTCCAAGACCAAATGAAAGGTTTAACACAGTTTTATTTTTACCTCTGTATCCGATAGTAATTTATGGGAACATGATAAGCTAGGAAACTAAAATACCTCTCATCTTGACCTGCACAAGTGTTCCATTTCTGGGGACTCATCTGGTTCATGTGAAACTTTTGCTCTTATAGTCAAAATCACTATCCTGAAGAGCAGCTCCTCTTTGGAATAGCGCACAGTTAAACGTAACTTATATATGGGAAATCATCGTCATTTCAACTAACTTTACATCAACCAATAGTACAAGCGAATGTAAGAAATTTTTTATTAGAAAAAAAAAATTCTCCTCTTTTCCAAGATCCACAACTAAACTTTCATTCTATTAATTCTGTCCTGTGTTTATAAGATAGACTAGCAGCTCACTGGAAGATTAGGTTACATGCTGCTCATACACATCAATGGAGAGGGGAGGAGCAGGAAGGAAGTTATAGGAGAAGTCCGGCGGATTATCAAATCTGTCAACTGGAAGGGGCAGGGGGGAATATTGATTACAAGTACTAAGTTACCTCTCCCCGTGCCTACCGAGAGTGGTGGGACCAGCCTCAGGACCCCCGCTGGATGTCACAACTCGGGGGGAAAAGCCGGCCCCCTCATCCCAGTCACTTACTGGCTGAGTGGTCAGTTCTTCAGCCAGGTTGTGAAGTGTCAGCTCCAGGGAACTCGGAGCCCTGCGGGGTCCTGCAGGTGGTCCTGCCATTTACCCAAGGACGGGGAGAGGTAAGTTAGTACTTGTAATCAATTTCCCCCCTGCCTGCTGCCGGGTTAACAGGGCAAGTGAGTTCAGAGAGCAGGGGCTAACAGGAGGAGGCTTTCTTACTGCCACGAGAGCATTGGCGTACAAGACAGTCAAGAAAAGGAGAACTTGGATAATTTAACAGAGAGAGCTGTCACTGAAGAGACATAACTTGACCTATAAGACTGCTCTCTGGGCTGTAATACAAGTGTGCCCGGTAACTCCCTTAGAGGTAGCAGAGATTCAATGAGGGATGATGTATAGACTAGAGATAAACACAACTTGAGCTGCCATAGGCTGTATCCATGTTTTCCATGACTTCCTAGGGCTGCATCCAATTTCTTTAGCTACTGGTATTCAAATGCCAAACAACTTGACTCAAGCATGGTCGAGTTGCGCTCTAGAAGAGACAACTGAGGCCAATGGAATCCTGGAGCACCAGGGTCACAATATGGTAACAGTAACATCCAAAACATACCTTGTGGTGGAGGAGCACATAGCCTGTCTAGATACATACTAGGGCCCAGTGCTCAGACAATGAGCCCTTGGGTCTATGATAAGATTATATCCAAAGTATGTACAACCATGCCAGTGTCCCAGGTGAATTAGTTGGTGAAATGTGTAGTACAGAACCCCCAGCCTCAACTTTTATCGCAGTGTATACCTCCAACTGATAACCACCAGAAAGTATAAAGTGCCTCATCTGATTATGACAAATTATTGCTGCACCATCTCCGCAGCGAAGTGGCTACTACCTGGCTCTGTGCAATGTTACAATGAGCCTGGAGATGTTCACTTCGAGGCCACCTTTTATGTGTGACCCATCTAACAAACATCTTTGTATAAACCTTGCACTTATCTGTCATAAGGATGTTACTAGAGATGAGCGAACCTCGAGCATGCTCGAGTCGATCGGAACCCGAACTTTCGGCATTTGATTAGCGGTGGCTGCTGAAGTTGGATAAAGCCCTAAGGCTATGTGGAAATCATGGATATAGTCATTGGCTGTATCCATGTTTTCCAGACAACCTTAGAGCTTTATCCAAGTTCAGTAGCCCCCGCTAATCAAATACTGAACGTTCGGGTTCGGATAGACTAGAACCCGAACCCGGTTCGCTCATCTCTAGATGTTACCAATCCAGAAGTCCCATCAGGGCATATGAACATCACAGAAAAGAGTCTCCTAGTTAGCTTAGTAACAGCAGGTCCTCTTCTGATGGACTTGTACAACACGGAACCAGTTAATACTACATTCATTCTAATCCTGCTAATACTAAACTTCATTACTTGCATATAACCAAGGAGTTCAATATATAGCCTTAGCGATGGCAATTATTTACTTTCTTTGGGATGGGATTGGCCCTATGGAAGGAACTTCTGGAGGGTTTTCTCCTACAACACAAGTCAAAACAAGCCAAGACAGAGTAGAGATAAGTAAACTCTCCATACAGTATGAGTGGCAACTATAAGTAGAATGAAATGAAGTTATACAACATAACACCCTTCCTCCTCGAGCTCTGCTCCTAGTGAACCTGGCTTCGTGATACAGGAAGGAGTCTCAGTGGCTACAGCCAGGGAGGGATGCTTTGTTTTTCAGCACTTCAATTCTTTCCGGCCAGGCTAAACTTTGCTTTCCTGAATGGGATATCCAGCTCCCCCCAGACACCGGTCATGCTTCCCTCAACTAAACAGAACTCCTCAGCCTAAATATAGCTCTTATGATGTCCATCCAGCACTGGTTGAAGTAATCTGTGAAAGTGGTTTAAGTGCTCTGCAGAGAGCTGATGGTTGTTGTCACTAACACGCACACACGTACATTGCTCATGGACTGGGAAAGAAGACAAAAAAGAGTCACAATGATTAATGAGTGGGTGGGTAGTCACATCTTATGCACCTGTAAGTTGGCCAAAGCTTGAATTTTCTTTTTAGGAATTAGAGTTGATTGAAAGATAGAGGGACGACCAGATGGATATACAGGTTTTTTTTCCCAGTATTAGATCTACTTTATGTGAAGTATTAGTTAGATGGTTAAACTTCTGACCATAAGTAATTGGCAGATGTGAAATTGTGGAGTACGCTGCTGCAATTTTATTTTACAAGTGCCCCTGTGCTTACATTGGGTACTTATTGGACATTCTTCACAGCTATACTTTCTTCATACATGACCATGCTGCCTTTCCCCCTTCCAAGAATAAATAAGCAGATGGAGTTTTTTTTAACTTATCTGACTAATTCCTGGTTAGGACCATGTAAGACCTAGAATCCAAGACCATTATCAATTAAACCATCATCCAAAATTGTAGGTCCCTATTAGAGATGAGCGATTTTATTCTTTCTAAATTTTATAGAGAATTTGATTAAGAAAATTTAGTAAAAGAGCAGGGACCCCTGTCAAAGACAAGAGCCCCTGCCTCTGAATTTACTGAGTGCTCAGGTATATGATATATGCCTAACTGCTGAGTCTTTGACAGTGATGTAACACTTACAGCAATACTTTCTTAATACATGACCATGCTGCTCTTCCCACTTCCAATAATAATTTGGCACATTCTCTAACCTAATCTGACTAGTTCCTGGTTAAGAACTAGAATCCAAGACCAATTAAACCATCATCCAAAATTTTAAGTCCCTATTAGAGATGAGCGAGTTTATTCTTTCTAAATTTTCATAAAGTATTTGATTAAGAAAATCTAGTAAAAGAGCAGAGACTCCTGTCAAAGACATGTCAAATGTTTTGATCGGTCTGGGTCTAAGTGTTCAGACTTGGAGAGATCGGGAGAACGTGCGGGTAGCGGTCGTGCTGCAGCGTGTCTTCTCTCCGCTTTTTTTCCTGATCAGTATGGGTCTGTAAATAATCAATATATTTTTCATTGTACTTATTATAAGTGGCCAAAAGAACAAAAAAAAACAAAAACAAAAAGGTGACTAGTTACAGGTAGAGATGAGCGAACCTCGAGCATGCTTGAGTCGATCCGTACCCGAGCTTTCGGCATTTGATTAGCTGGGGCTGCTGAACTTGGATAAAGCCCTAAGGCTATGTGGTAATCATGGATATAGTCATTGGCTGTATCCATGTTTTCCAGACAACCTTAGAGCTTTATCCAAGTTCAGCAGCCACCGCTAATCAAGAACCGAACGTTCGGGTTCGGATCTACCTGAACCCGGTTCGCTCATCTCTAGTTACAGGGCATAATTACCCACAGCGGAGCTATAATACTGAAACACCAGTTACTGACAATGATTCATGTGAGACCACCCAGTGCACCATAGCTTGCTGTGTATGAGGGTGTATATCTGCATACTAGAGAGAGCCGATGCAGAGCTTTGTCTATCTCTGAAAATGCTGCACCATGAAGCAATGGTAGAAGGCTCCCTGATCTGATGAATCACATTTTCTTTACTATCATGTAGAAGGCAACAAACGTGTGTCATCTGGAGAAGAGATACACAATAGAAAAAAAAACAAAAACAAAACAAACGCTCAATAGTCCGGGGATATCCAGTCAAAAACACCATGGACCAACCTCACCAGGATGTGGCTTACCGAACCTAGTTATGCAGATTGAGGTACAACAAATGGTGGAATGGAACCAGGTGTGTTGCTACTCTGCCAGCTCTCATCCTATAAGTGAAGTAAGCACTGTCATCCACTAGCCAGCACCAAAAAGATGGTTGTGAATACCATCTACGAAAAAGATATCACCAAGATGTACTATGGATGAAAGCAAAGTGGTGGAGGGTGCGACTGCCTGAGGTTTGCCTCAGGCGGCGGAAAGCCCAGAATTGGCTCTGCTCCTACGCACAGGGCGCTAAGGATGAAGGTATGTCTCTTACCTTCATCCTCAGTGATGTTTCTTTGCACTTAGTAGTTTACTCCTTGGTCTGGTAAGGCCTTTTGAAGCACTGATCCGCCTCCGGCCGGCCTGCCCCTTCTGCGCTCTGGGGACAGGACAGTGCTTCAAACTGCCTTACTGGACTGAGGAGTAAACTACTAAGTGCACAGGAACGGTGCTGAGGATGAAGGTAAGAGACATATCTTCATCCTCAGCACTGCATAAACAATAGATACCCTTTCAGCAGGTTAAATTCATCTATTCTGCTGATAGTTCCCCTTTAAAGGACATGTTTCTAATATCAGACACCACAGGGCACCTTTAAAGGCCTTATGAAGTCCATACCTTAATGTGCCAGTTGTTTTGGTGACAAGAAGGCTTGCACAATATGAGGCAGGTGGCATCAAAGTTACATCTAAGTGGTGCACATTCTATCAGTGCTATATGGTTGCATCCCAGTGCAGATGTGTGCAGACAATGCATAAGCCAGTGAATATCTCCTTAAGCTAATGCCTTTCATCTGTAATGAATGGGCTCTCCTCTACAGTGTCTGACAGATGATCAATAGTGAGAGGAAGAAGATATCCTGTAGCCAGCAGCTTCTGACATACTCTCTGCCTCCATTCTGCGCTTTTTGATTCATTTCCCTCCCTCCACTTCTACTCCCCTCCCTCTTACAATCCATTCCTATCGAGTTTACTGCGTGTGATCTATTTGTCGTAACCTCCACCAAAGAAATCCATTAACACCACTAAAAACCTCATTTCCTGGAATATGTGTGGTAAATCATCAAACAATAAGGAAAATGAGACTAAAACACTGTTTATTAAATGCACAAATCTAGATTAGGTAAAATTATTTTATTTTATTTATCTATCTATCTATCTATCTATCTATCTATGCAAAAAAGGGGTCCGTGGAGCCTCAGTTACGAGTCTCAAAACACGGGAATAGCCAGATATCCCTCTCTCCAGAGACGGAAGCCCATTGCCAAGGGGTGCCTCCTAGTGGGGAGAGCACCAAACCACCCTGATACGTAGTCCCTCAGGTCCTGAGGGACTACGTATCAGGGTGGTTTGGTGCTCTCCCCACTAGGAGGCACCCCTTGGCAATGGGCTTCCGTCTCTGGAGAGAGGGATATCTGGCTATTCCCGTGTTTTGAGACTCGTAACTGAGGCTCCACGGACCCCTTTTTTGCATATTTAAATTTTGTATGGGACAATCAATGGAGACTTGTAAATGAGTACTCCATTGGAATTTTTCACTGTTCTCCCTGAGTTCAGTGATTGTTGTATCTATCTATCTACCTATCTATCTATCTATCTATCTAGTAGCAGATTATAATAGGTCGGTTTCGGGCGGTAGCCCGGGGCCCTAAGCTCCTGGGAAGGGCGGGGGGGGGGGGCATGTCCCGATAATCTGACCCCCCCCCCCCCCAAACCACTTGTACCTTCAGATAGCTGCTTTTAATCCAAGATCTGTCCTGCGGTCCGTTCAGCAGGTGGTGCAGTTATTGTTCTAAAAAAAATACTTTTAAACTTGAAGCCCGTGCCCAACGGGAGTATCTGTGCCCTACCTTTGCACAACCTCTCTGTCCCTCCTCCCCACCCTCTTCATCATTAGGAATGCTCCAGGCAGATTGCCTCCTATTCCCCACCTATTTAGCCCGGCACATGGAATGGATCGTTAAGGACCTGTGCAATGTTCAGCATGTAGAAAATGTTTCAGTGGCATTCCTAATGCTGAAGAGGGTGGTGGGGAGGGACGGATGGGTGGTGCAAAGTTAGGGCACAGATACTCCCATAAGGCACGGGCTTCAAATTTAAAAGTATTTTTTTAGGACAATAACTGCATCACCTGCCGAACGGACCACAGGACAGATCTTAGATTGGCACTATGGAGGAGCAATAATAAAAATATAGTTACAGTGGGGTAGGGGGGCCCAGGCTTGGTGAACAGAACGGGCCTATGGTAAAGTTAATCTGCCTATCATTTTTTCTAAAATCTTGTCACTAATATATGATTTTCAGGACCCCTTTGCTGAAAAATGCATAAAGGACACCTTTAAAAATCGAATTTTTATTCCTGCTTTGTACTTTAAAAAAATCTTTATTAAAAAAAAAAGTTTAGTGTTCTACAGTTTGTATTGTCTGTAAAGTCCATCAGAGAAGCAATTCTCTGTTAGATCTTATTCTCTCTCCTAAACCAATTTATAAGCTAAATTATGACCAGATCAAAAATCAACATAGAAGTTCTTTCAGGGAAAAAAAGAAGCCTTAAAACCTAAGATAGATATATATATATATATATATATATATATATATTTATATATATATATTGTAGACATGTCACTGGAGATGTGTTCGAGGGGGTGTACATCTCACCTAGGCTGATGCGTAGTGTGAGATGGTAAGTCCAGGAGGGATCTGTTGCTCAGCAGTGCTATGCTGCTGAGTTATTATTTATTTTTACTGGGCCTGGATTTACTGGAATGGTGGATAGGTTGGTAGTGGGATCTGCCATTCCCTCCCCCTCGATCCAGTATGGGTTTTGGGATCAGGTGAGCTCTGATCCCAATCAGCCTAAGAAGGCAAAAGGTGGGCTCAGTGTACAGGGGAGAGCTCTCAGCCAGGAGTGAACAGCCTGCATGCTGTTTGGTGAGAGCTGGGAAGACAGCCGCTGCTGGGGCCTGTTCACACCCCGCAATACTGCCGACTGAAGTGCCAGAGAGGTAACCTGCTTTGTTAGTTAGCGCCCAGACGGGCAGGACCTTTTGTTTTGTTCTTAAAGCACAGTGTTGCTATATTTCTGTTATGGACTGTTTATGCTGCAAATAAACGCCAAGCTGTTATTTTACAAGTCCAAGTCTGCTGTGAACTGTGTCCAAACACACCATCCCCCGGGAAGATCCCTACAATTGGTGCTGCGGAGCGGGCAAAACGGTTGCTAGGGGCAACGGTGTGCATCAACTTGGCTACAGCTGCTTATGTCCTGGGTGAAGGCTGCGGCTTCACTCCAAAAACAGACAAGCAACATGGAGGAGATGATGAAGCAGTTAATGCAAGTGAGTCTGCAACAGCAACAAGCTCTGACAGACGCTAACCTGCGCCATGAGCAGGCATTGGCCGCACACCAGCAGGCTAATAGACAGCAACAACAGGCTCTGACAGACGCTAACCTGCGCCATGAGCAGGCTAATCGGCAGCAACAACAGGCTCAGGCAGATGCTAATCTGCGCCACGAACAAGCGATGGCTCAACAACAGAGACTTATTGAGCACCTGATAGCAAAGCAAGAGGCGTCTGCAGGTGCTAATCCCCAGCTGGTGGCAGCAGCCGCGCCAGAGACTTTGTCTGTGAGAAGAGCTGTGCAGCGTGCGCTGCAAAAGATGACTGCTGATGACGATGTTGAGGCCTACTTAACTGTCTTTGAGCGTGTGGCTGAGCGAGAAAAGTTACCCTCCACTGAGTGGGCAGAGGTCATTGCTCCCTATTTAACAGGCGAACCTCTAAAGGCCTACTATGACCTCAGTGAGCAAGAGGTCAAGGACTACCCTCGGCTAAGAGCAGAGATACTTGCCCGACTAGGAGTTACTGCTGCTGTTCGTGCCCGGAGGGTCCGTAACTGGAGCTACAGTTGGGACAAGTCAGCGAGATCCCAGATGTACGACCTGATTCATCTGGCAAGAAAATGGTTGGAGCCAGACACCTCTACTCCTGCACAGATCCTAGAGAGGGTCGTGATGGATCGCTACCTCCGCGCACTTCCTGCTGATCTGCAACGCTTGGTGGGACAAGGCGACCCTAAGAGTGCCGACGAACTTGTCAACCTTGTGGAGAGGTTCCAGGCGACTGAGGACTACCTCCGTGATGTTCTGCAGAGCACCTTCACCTCCCCGGAGTGCCAGACCTGTGCCATCAGCTGGTAAGAGACTTCCATCTATTGGGGGAGTGTGAAGGGGTGCTGATAGAGGGAAGAGCGCTCAGGAGGCGTCTCAGGGGCAAAAGACTGGTGATGGTCCCCGGTGGCTAAGTGGCCCTAAAAAGGACTCCCTGCCAAGGAGACCAGGCCCTATCCAGTGCTGGAGATGCCATGAGACGGGACATATGTCTGCCCATTGCCCTCTTACCACTGAGCCCATGGAGTGTGACGCTAGCCGGCGTCAGTCGCTATTTGCGGAACCGTCTTTTGTTGCGGTCACTGGACTAGAGACTGAACCGCAAGTCTGCAACATTACTGTAAATGACTTCCCTGTTAAGGCGTTGCTGGACTCAGGAAGCCTTGTCACCTTGGTGCATGCCAGTCTGGTGGCTGGGGACTTTGTGCCAGCAAGACATATGAGCGTGGTGTGCATACATGGTGATACAAAGGTTTACCCTATAGTACTGGCTAATGTCGGGACTGAACTAGGCGCTGTACAATATGAAGTGGGTGTGGTTGAAAACCTTATGCATAATGTAATATTGGGGCGTGATTTTCCATTGTTCTGGGCTCTATGGGGAAAACAACAATCCCCTGAAAGGAGTGAGGAGACCCCTAAGTCTATTGCATTACCCACGGTCAATGATAAAAATGTACAGGATGAAAATGATGCTTTTCCTTTGCAGGTCCTGGCTGGTGAGGAAGAGGCTCCTCCCACTGACCAGAATGTTCCAGACTTAGAGGTGTCTAGGGATAATTTTGGTACTGCACAATTACAGGACCCCACTCTCAAAAACGCGAGAGAGCAGGTCACTGTTATGAATGGGGTATCTCAGGAACCAGAAGCTGAGGAAAAGTTTCCACATTTTTCTATGACTAATGATCTCTTCTATAGAGTCACTAAAATTAATGATGAGGTTGTGGAACAGCTTCTGGTGCCTAAGTCGTACCGGCGTCAGGTACTCGACATGGCCCATAGTCATGTCCTTGGGGGCCACTTGGGGACAGATAAAACGCAGGAGAGAGTCCTCCAGAGGTTTTATTGGCCTGCGATTTATGCTGACATAAAAAAATACTGTGAGTCGTGCCCCACATGTCAGCTTAGCGCTCCAGTGTCGCATTTTCGCAGTCCTTTGGTCTCGCTCCCCATCATAGAGGTACCTTTTGACCGGATCGCAATGGACTTGGTGGGTCCCATTGTAAAGTCGGCTAGGGGACACCAGTACATTCTAGTTGTGTTAGACTACGCGACCCGCTATCCTGAGGCTGTACCCCTAAGAAACACTGCATCTAAAACAATTGCACGGGAATTGTTTTATATGTTTTCCAGGGTGGGGATCCCCAAAGAAATCTTGACCGACCAAGGTACCCCATTTATGTCAAAGGTGATGAAAGAGCTATGCAAACTGTTTAAAATCTCACACCTACGTACCTCTGTATATCACCCACAGACAGACGGGTTAGTGGAGAGGTTTAATAAAACCCTGAAACATATGTTAAAAAAAGTGGTGGAAAAGGATGGTCGTGATTGGGATCACTTACTACCTTACCTGATGTTTTCTATTAGGGAAGTGCCCCAAGCGTCCACAGGGTTCTCTCCCTTCGAATTAGTCTATGGTCGTCACCCTAGGGGTTTGTTGGATATAGCGAAAGAGACATGGGGAAAGTGAGTCCACCCCATACAAGAGTGTTATAGAGCATGTAGCACAAATGCAGGACCGTATAGCCACTGTAATGCCCCTAGTAAGGGAACACCTCCAGAGGGTGCAAGAGGGCCAAAGCAGAATTTACAATCGTTCTGCAAGAATCAGGACATTTAGCCCAGGTGACCGGGTCCTCATACTTGTTCCCACGGTAGAAAGCAAATTCTTAGCAAAGTGGCAGGGTCCCTATGAAATTGTAGAGAAGATCAGTGAGGTCAACTACAAGGTACACCAACCAGGTAGAAGGAAGCCTTTCCAAGTTTATCACATAAACTTGATCAAGCCTTGGAAAGACAGGGAATCCTTGGTGGCGACAAAGCCTGTTGGTCATCTGTCACCACCAATCCCTCCGGTCAGGATTGGGGACACCCTATCAGTGTCCCAGAAGCAGGAAGCTAAGGAGTTCCTGCAGAGAAATAAAGACAAGTTTTCTGACCTACCAGGGTGTACGCATCTCATTAGTCATCATATTGAAACTGAGCCTAGAAGCAGAGTAAACCTTAAGCCCTATAGGATACCAGAAGCACGGAGGGAGGCGGTGTCAGCCGAGGTAAAACGTATGCTTGACCTAGGAGTCATTGAGGTGTCCCAGAGCGAGTGGTCCAGCCCGATTGTGTTAATCCCAAAGCCCAATGGAACTTGGAGGTTCTGTAATGATTTTAGAAAGTTAAATGAGGTCTCCAAGTTCGATGCCTACCCCATGCCCAGGGTAGATGAGTTGATAGAAAGGATGGGTAATGCCAGGTACATAACTACCCTCGATCTCACTAAGGGCTACTGGCAGATCCCACTCACTCCTGAGGCTAGAGAGAAGACTGCATTCTCCACCCCTGATGGGCTCTTCCAATATGTAGTGATTCCACTTTTCAGAGGTTGATGGACTTGATTCTGCGACCACATCGTGATTACTCCGCTGCCTACCTCGATGATGTGGTCATTTTTAGCCCTGATTGGGAAAGTCACCTCTGTAAGGTCCAGGCGGTATTAGATGCCATAAGTGATGCGGGGTTAACCATCAATGCAGAGAAGTGTGCACTAGCCTTAGAGGAGGCCAAATACTTGGGCTACATTATTGGGAGGGGGTTAGTGAAACCACAACTAAATAAAATTGAGGCAATACAGAATTGGCCTCAACCCCTCACAAAGAAACAGGTCAGAGCTTTCCTGGGTATTACGGGCTATTACCGTAGGTTTGTGCCAAATTTTGCGTCAGTTGCAGCCCCACTAACTGACCTGACAAAGGGTGCGAAGTCCGCAATGGTGACATGGACTCCAGAGGCCGAGAAGGCTTTTCAAAGCCTTAAGTATGCCCTGTGCCAACAACCTGTGCTAGTTACCCCTGACTTTAGGCGAGAGTTTCTAGTACAGACAGATGCCTCTAATACAGGGTTAGGTGCCGTCCTCTCACAGGTCGTGAATGGCGAGGAGCACCCGGTGATGTACTTGAGTAGGAAGCTATCCCCGGCCGAGAAAAATTATGCCATTGTGGAGCGAGAATGTCTGGCAGTGAAGTGGGCCCTAGAATCCCTGAGGTATTACTTACTAGGCAGGAGATTCAAGTTAGTGACAGACCATGCCCCCCTAACATGGATGAAGCTAAACAAAGAGAAAAACGCAAGGGTGACTAGATGGTTTCTTTCCCTACAAAACTTCAATTTCACTGTGGAACACCGGCCAGGGAAATTACAGGCGAATGCTGACGCCCTATCAAGGGTACACTGTCTGTGGGGACGAAACGCTCAGCCCTCCGGTCTGAAAAAGAGGGGGGGGATATGTAGACAGGTCACAGGAGATGTGTTCGAGGGGGTGTACATCTCACCTAGGCTGATGCATAGTGTGAGATGGTAAGTCCAGGAGGGATCTGTTGCTCAGCAGTGCTATGCTGCTGAGTTATTATTTATTTTTACCGGGCCTGGATTTACTGGAATGGTGGATAGGTTGGTAGTGGGATCTGCCATTCCCCCCCCCCTCGATCCAGTATGGGTTTTGGGATCAGGTGAGCTCTGATCCCAATCAGCCTAAGAAGGCAAAAGGTGGGCTCAGTGTGCAGGGGAGAGCTCTCAGCCAGGAGTGAACAGCCTGCATGCTGTTTGGTGAGAGCTGGGAAGACAGCCGCTGCTGGGGCCTGTTCACACCCCGCAATACTGCCGACTGAAGTGCCAGAGAGGTAACCGGCTTTGTTAGTTAGCGCCCAGACGGGCAGGACCTTTTGTTTTGTTCTTAAAGCACAGTGTTGCTATATTTCTGTTATGGACTGTTTATGCTGCAAATAAACGCCAAGCTGTTATTTTACAAGTCCAAGTCTGCTGTGAACTGTGTCCAAACACACCATCCCCCGGGAAGATCCCTCTAATATATATATATATATATATATATATATATATATATATATATATACACAGTAATATATATATATACACAGTAATATATATATATATATATATATATATATATATATATATATATATATATATACACAGTAATATATATATATATATATATATATATATAAAGAAACACAAAAACCTGTGGACAAAGAGTATTTTGAACCTTAAAAAAGTACAAGTTATAATTTTTTAAATGCATCCATAGCCAATAAATTAGGGAATCTATTACCTAGAGAATTGCTGTTTTATAGTGATCATTGCCTTAAGCCAAGGGATTATCGTTCGTATTTGGCTGATTATTAGCCAGTACGACCGATAATCGCTTTGTGTAATAAAAGGCAACGATCAGCTGACATGCCCAATGTTGGCTGATCTTTGTCTTTAGACATGTTGAAAGACCAAAGACGATGGCAACAATCTGCTGCTGCTGTTCCGTGGGATAGGAGCGGCGGCAGCAGACTACCTCTATCTCCTATGGGCTCCCTTGCTACTACTAACAATGTTCAGGTCATTTTTCGAAAGGGTTTTGTCTCAGACTGAAGAGTACTTAAGACCGTGCTTCTTGGTCCAAACCAGAACTGATATAAATTCACAAAACACTAGCCAACCACATGTAGGCAATTAAAATGAATGGGGTCTATGACAGTCAGAGCAACGATACATTGGCAGAAACCATGGTGTGAACCCTACCTAATTCTACTGGGGTGTTTCATCTACATACTTTCTCTTGGTCTCTACAGGATCGGTGAATCTGGTGAATACTACAGTTTTCCTTGCCCGATCAATGCCCTAAGGGTGTAACAGTTGTATTCCAGCCTTGATAAAACAAATCCCCTATAAACACTTCAATAGTCAAATGGGCTAATAATAAGTCTAATCAGTCTAAAGCAGTTCACTCCGAACGTCTCATGTGTCTACGATATAACCTCTATAGTCGTTACCAGTCCAGACACTCACTTACCCATCACAATGTATAACCCTACCATAATGTAGATAAGACCACAGCATTCCATTCCCTTATATACAGGAAAAGAACATCGCAGAGGATGTAATAAAATAATTGGATTATAAATTGTATTAAACATATTTGTGTTGTGACTGTAACTAAGGCAACATACAAATAAAAGACAGTTTGGCCCCTAATGCATTGCACAACAAAAATTATTTTCTTCATATGTCAGTTCGGCTTATTTAATCCAACCAGTATAACCAATTGCATTGCAATTATCCTCAGTTATTGTCAATAACAGCCAATGTACTGTTGATGTAGAAGATTGACCAGTCATAACAACCAATTTATATTAATCCATGTTGCCAAGCTACTGTAAATAGCTCCCAGATTGGTAGCCCCCTATGATGCAAGTATATGTATAAAAATGTATGAGCATTGGGGGTTCCTAGTGTTCTCAGTGGAAGTGTGCTATCCGGATCCTGCCATCCTGTGCATTCCTGTTGTTAATTCAGATTGATAACCTGAAATCACCTTCCTTGACTATTCTCTAGCATTGGACCTAACCTTCACCTCATCCCTAGTAGGCTTCAAAAAGTATCCCAAAGTATATTACAATATACCCATGGTGGGCCCATCTACTTATGGATTGGTTGTGGTCTACTAGAGACAATGTTCGGTCTATTCCACAAATGAATACTTTTTATGTACACCCAGCATTATACACGGTATCAACATTTCAGTACTAGTGCAGCCTTTCTTTAGCCACTGCCACAACTAACTTATAACTTGATATGGAAGTTCTACAAAAGGCCTTTTCAGCAGCAAGGACTCTGCCCTGTACTGATGAGGGACAACGAGCCTGAAACAGCTGTCTACAGATGGGTATTCTTTCCTTTTGAAGAGATCTCTGGCTTGGCATATATCCCTAGTCATGTTGTAAGACTCCTGGTTGTAGGAAAACAAAAGGTGGTGAGAGAAACATATTTCTTCTACACAATAAAGTGTATGTTCAGGAAACATAATGACAAATAGGCTACATTAAAGTGTACCTGTCGTTATAACTTTCAAAATCGAAATCAACAGTATGTGTGATATAAAACGAGTTTGCAATATACATTCATTATTTTTTTGTTGTTGTTATCATGCTGTAAAACAAAGCTGAACTTTGAAACCAGAAATCCAGGTCCAGTCTCCTGAAGGCAGGTTTTTAGTATTGTGCTGGTTGAAAAAAACAGACTATACACAGGAATTCCGGCCAGTACAGAGAGTCACAGCTCAATGTGTCCATCAATGACATGACTTCTCTGTGAGCGCTCAGATGGCCTGGGATACACAGGACTTCCTGTTTTACAACTTTTTTTCTCAAAGAGTCAGAAAACAGGAAGTGCCATGTTCTCCATAGTAACTAAAAAAAAAAAAATCAAATCTACTGTTGATTTAAATTTTGAAAGTTATAATGACAAGTACACTTTAAGCCCATTCAATTAAAGGCTTACTCTTTTACTTGTACAGATTTGTAAATGGCTTCCATTTAAAAAAAAAAAAAAAAAAAATCTCATGTCTTCCAGTGCTTATCAGCTGCTGTATGTCCTTCAGGATGTGGTGTGTTCTTTACAGTCTGACACAGGGCTCTCTGCTGCCACTTCTGTCTGTGACAGCAACTTTCCAGTTGTCAGTCAGTGTCTCTGATTGGAGACCAGTCCTCTGTAGACAGGTTATGTCTGAAAGAAACTTTTAGATATAGTTGAATCTCTGAGCCCAAACGTAGTCTAGAGGTAGCTTGCCTGTCTAGAGACCTGCCAGTGGTTCATTGTTCAGTTCAAATCCCTGTCGAAATTGAATGGATGGCTGCCATTCAATGGAAAATAATTGCTGTTATTTTAAAATAATGGCAGTTATTTGCCATCCACTTAATTTCAACAGTAGCCTTAAAATACTGTGTGGGAACATAACCTTAAAAATTATACAATAATACAAAAAAAAAAAAGATTCTTTATTTCAGACATAACCAGCCTACAGGGGACTGATCTGCAATCAGAGACACTGGTTGACAGCTGAGCAAGCAGGAGACCAGGTAGCATTGATTATTCATGAAGAGGAGGATGGAGGGGTGAGACGTGCCAGAGTGTGGTACAAACAACACTTTGACTCTTCATGACAGTAGGACTGTCTATAATCCAATGCACAAACAAATTACCAAAAGGAACCATGCTCACTAGGGGACTGCCAGCTACAGCACACTGTCAGCACCTTAGGTAGGGCCCGGGTGCTGACAGACTCCCTTTAAATGAAAGCATACAGTATATAGAATATGCACAAGCCAAAAAGACAGAAATGGCTGCACATCGCACCCATGGCTGACACGAAAGCTTATTCAGCTACATTTAAAACCAACATCAGAAGTTAGTATATAATTTGGCCAAACCATATTGCCTCATGTACCACGTGCAGGTCTTCTGATACACATGAGTCCCTAACCAAAAAACATCACTGTGCCGGTCAGCGACCACAATCCCCGCAAAACGTGCGCAAGCAGAGAAGGGGGGCCACGGAATGGCCCTGCAACCCCATTGTCACAGGACCAGACCCTAAAAGGCCCCCCCAGACCCCACAGGCGCCACCGGCGGAAAAAGTGGATGCCAAGCAACACAAGTGTGAACAAGCTCTTACCTCTCTCTCCATTCCTCTGCAGGTAGAATGGGAGAATACTAGGAGATCCTCCCCTTATGTACACAGGTGCTTCCTGCTAATTTGGATCACATGGGTCTTACAAAGCACGAGTGCTAGCCACAATGAAAAAAGGGACAGAATACATAAAATATGCACAAGCCAAAAAGACAGAAATGGCTGCACATCGCACCCATGGCTGACACGAAAGCTTATTCAGCTACATTTAAAACCAACATCAGAAGTTAGTATATAATTTGGCCAAACCATATTGCCTCATGTACCACGTGCAGGTCTTCTGATACACATGAGTCCCTAACCAAAAAACATCACTGTGCCGGTCAGCGACCACAATCCCCGCAAAACGTGCGCAAGCAGAGAAGGGGGGCCACGGAATGGCCCTGCAACCCCATTGTCACAGGACCAGACCCTAAAAGGCCCCCCCAGACCCCACAGGTGCCACCGGCGGAAAAAGTGGACGCCAAGCAACACAAGTGTGAACAAGCTCTTACCTCTCTCTCCATTCCTCTGCAGGTAGAATGGGAGAATACTAGGAGATCCTCCCCTTATGTACACAGGTGCTTCCTGCTAATTTGGATCACATGGGTCTTACAAAGCACGAGTGCTAGCCACAATGAAAAAAGGGACAGAATACATAAAATATGCACAAGCCAAAAAGACAGAAATGGCTGCACATCGCACCCATGGCTGACACGAAAGCTTATTCAGCTACATTTAAAACCAACATCAGAAGTTAGTATATAATTTGGCCAAACCATATTGCCTCATGTACCACGTGCAGGTCTTCTGATACACATGAGTCCCTAACCAAAAAACATCACTGTGCCGGTCAGCGACCACAATCCCCGCAAAACGTGCGCAAGCAGAGAAGGGGGGCCACGGAATGGCTCTGCAACCCCATTGTCACAGGACCAGACCCTAAAAGGCCCCCCCAGACCCCACAGGCGCCACCGGCGGAAAAAGTGGACGCCAAGCAACACAAGTGTGAACAAGCTCCTACCTCTCTCTCCATTCCTCTGCAGGTAGAATGGGAGAATACTAGGAGATCCTCCCCTTATGTACACAGGTGCTTCCTGCTAATTTGGATCACATGGGTCTTACAAAGCACGAGTGCTAGCCACAATGAAAAAAGGGACAGAATACATAAAATATGCACAAGCCAAAAAGACAGAAATGGCTGCACATCGCACCCATGGCTGACACGAAAGCTTATTCAGCTACATTTAAAACCAACATCAGAAGTTAGTATATAATTTGGCCAAACCATATTGCCTCATGTACCACGTGCAGGTCTTCTGATGGGGTTGCAGGGCCATTCCGTGGCCCCTCTTCTCTGCTTGCGCACGTTTTGCGGGGATTGTGGTCGCTGACCGGCACAGTGATGATGTTTGGTTAGGGACTCATGTGTATCAGAAGACCTGCACGTGGTACATGAGGCAATATGGTTTGGCCAAATTATATACTAACTTCTGATGTTGGTTTTAAATGTAGCTGAACAAGCTTTCGTGTCAGCCATGGGTGCGATGTGCAGCCATTTCTGTCTTTTTGGCTTGTGCATATTTTATGTATTCTGTCGCTTTTTTCATTGTGGCTAGCACTCGCGCTGTGTAAGACCCATGTGATCCAAATTAGCAGGAAGCACCTGTGTACATAAGGGGAGGATCTCCTAGTATTCTCCCATTCTACCTGCAGAGGAATGGAGAGAGGTAAGAGCTTGTTCACACTTGTGTTGCTTGGCGTCCACTTTTTCCGCCGGTGGCGCCTGCGGGGTTTGGGGTGCCCTTTTGGGTCTGATCCTGTGACAATGGGGTTGCAGGGCCATTCCGTGGCCCCTCTTCTCTGCTTGCGCACGTTTTGCGGGGATTGTGGTCGCTGACCGGCACAGTGATGATGTTTGGTTAGGGACTCATGTGTATCAGAAGACCTGCACGTGGTACATGAGGCAATATGGTTTGGCCAAATTATATACTAACTTCTGATGTTGGTTTTAAATGTAGCTGAACAAGCTTTCGTGTCAGCCATGGGTGCGATGTGCAGCCATTTCTGTCTTTTTGGCTTGTGCATACAGTATATAGAATACTGTACGTGTGTTTTGTTTTCTTGACGAAGAAAGCTGAAATCCTGTTTACAAATAGGTCGGGATTCTTCTTAAATTTTTCCGGTCACAATCTATTTACTTTTTACTTTTAAAGGCAAAACAAGAAACACTGCAATCACCCAGTTAAAGCAAACGGACATCCAGCTCGAGGCTGCGAGGGTCTTTTTTCTTACATGGGAGGATGTAAACTTTCTTGGGTTTTAATTGCATCTTATAAATAAACATAAAAGTTGGAAACTGTTTACATTCCCGGAGACAATCACCACGCCGAGCGCTAAACATCGCTTCTACATGAACCTGCTGTGCCGTCCCCCGAGTGCTTGCTAAAGATAGCCAGACTTTACATGCAGGCCCCGTCTAACATGAATCCCAAAAAGGCCAGATGTCTGTAAAGCTGTATTTTCTCAGACTGAATAGATCCTGTCAAAAAAGGGAGAAAACAGGAAACACGCACATTCCTGGCATTTTCAGACAGAACACAATTCATTGTAAAATATGCATGATTGCTAACAGAATGACATCAGGAACAATATGGGCAGAAATTGCATTTTTTTTTATTTTTGGGGTATTACAAGCTTAATGATCATTTCGACATTATGTGAATATTTATTTTGCTTTGATGGTTGAAAAACATGGACCCCCCCCCCCCCCCCCCACAGTGTCCTTAGGCTGCTGTGAATTTGTATCTTGAAAACTGCTGAGGTTACACTTAGAACAAAGCCGTGTCTGGAGCTGACCATAGATGTAACATTGGTCTTAATGGTCTTAAAGGAATTGGTCTTATTGGTTTATAGTCTTAAAGGAATATACTCACTTTGGTAATATGGCATTAGGGATCAGCCTGGCTTAGGCCCCTTTAGTATAAAGGGGTACTCCAGTGTGAAAAAAAATAATTCTTTCAAATTAGCTGGTGTCCAAAAGGGCCAGAGATTTGTATTTTACTTCAAGTCTTCCAGGATTTATCATCTGCTGTATGTCCTACGTATCTATGTCTATGCCATACAGTTGCTAATCAGTACTGGAAGACTTGAGATTTTCTAATAGAAGTAAATTACAAATCTCTGGCACTGTCTGGTACCAGTTGATTTGAAAGAAAAAAAAATTCACTGGAGTTGCCCTTTAACCCCTAAAGGACAGAGCTCAAAGTGATCTTAAGGACAGCGCCAATTCTCAGTTTAGCGTTTTTTGTTTTTTCCTCCTCACATTCTAGGAGCTATAATACTTTCGTCTTTCCATCTACAGGGCCATATGAGGGCTTGTTTTGTTCAGGACCCCCCCCCCCCCCCGCCACTATAATGAGGTACTTCTCCCTTATCCTGCAGATAGTATATGCCCTATTTGATAATGAAAACAATTGACCAAAATATGTCCTCCTTTGACACTGAATGGGACTGGCTCCAGGTATATACCCCATTGATAATGAACATGACTGGCCCCAGGTATATACCCCATTGATAATGAACAGGACTGGCCCCAAGTTTATACCCCTTTGATAATGAACAGGACTGGCCCCAAGTTTATACCCCATTGATAATGAACAGGACTGGCCCCAAGTATATATCCCATTGATAATGAACAGGACTGGCCCAAGTATATACCCCATTGATAATGAACAGGACTGGCCCCAAGTATATATCCCATTGATAATGAACAGGACTGGCCCCAAGTATATACCCCTTTGATAATGAACAGGACTGGCCCAAGTATATACCCCATTGATAATGAACAGGACTGGCCCCAAGTATATACCCCATTGATAATGAACAGGACTGGCCCCAAGTATATACCCCTTTGATAATGAACAGGACTGGCCCCAAGTTTATACCCCATTGATAATGAACAGGACTGGCCCCAAGTTTATACCCCATTGATAATGAGCAGGGCTGGCCCCAAGTATATACCCCATTGATAATGGGCAGGGCTGGCCCCAAGTATAAAACCCTTTGATAATGGACAGGACTGGCCCTAAGTATATGCTCCTTTGACTATGAGCAATCCTGGCCTGAACATTCAGTAACTTGCCAAACTCCAATATCACTCTTACTTTTGGTTAGGAAGGTTCGAGTAGAAGACCCCTCTCTATGATGTCACTATACTCTAACAGGGCATTTGTATAGAGGGTGTCTTAGTGAGATACAAAACATGGCAGATATACCGAAATGATAGAAGGAGTATACTAAAGGTGCTTACACACTTTATAACCCACCCAACAGTACAAGGTGCATGGTGGCCTAACTACTCTGCAATGACAGATAATGTTGGTGGAGAGTTGGGTCGGGTGTGCTGGATTTTTGCAGTCTGACCTTTTTGTTTTTGATAAAACAGGTTGTGTCTTACCCCTCCTCTGCCCATAAGGAACACAGAAATGTTCCTCTATGCCAAACGTTCACGTTTATGAGGAGGATGGGAGAGAGAGCTGTTGGCCAAATCTCCATTTGGTTGGAAGTTATTAAAGCAAATGTACCACCAGTACATCGTTTTCCTGATATTTATATGGATAGACTGGCGCCAGCGTGGGGATGCCGGTGCCTCTGTCCCTTTTTTCAATTGCGGCGCAATTCCTATGTACAGCATCGGTCTATTCCTGGGCACCGGCCGGGGGTGATGCACTAGAGGTGGGCCGGCCTGCCCCCAGTGGGAGGAACTCCCCGCCCCTATGACGCGGCTCCATTGATTGTTTCACCCCTGGCCGGTGCCCAGGAATAGACTGACGCCATACGCAGGAACTGGGCCACAGTTCAAAAAAGGGACCGCGGCACCAGCACTCCCACGCTGGTGCCATTATATCCATGTAAATATCAGAAAAGTCATGTATGGGCAACCCTAATGTGGTTATCCTGGGGCATCTGTGCTGCTGTTAGAAAGGCAGAACTTAATATGGTATCTCCTTGGTGAGGAAACGCTAAAATGATCATGTTTATAAAGTGTTGAACAAAATAGATATATAAAAAAAAATCATCATCGTTTCTATAAAATTTTAAATTCTGACAACTTTCCATGCAATATTCGTATCATAGGAAAGAATTTCACAAGTGATTCTCGTCCTTCAAACCTTATTAACACCCACTTACCTTATTAGAATTACAAAGAAGAAGAACACAGCATTCTTCAGTCTCCTATTAAAGGCAGCTGTCTACTCAACATCTGCTCCGTCTTAACATGTTCCATTACAGCTCAAATGTGTTTGGCTGCATTATCCTTGATATATTAAAAAGGGTTTTTCCATGTAAGGGTCACATCGGCGATGGTCCAACATCTGAGCTGACTGCACATGATCGGCCATATCTCCACTAGACCATTAGGAACCATGGACGCATTGTATACGATAAGGTGAACAGTTTGAGAAGTTTTTTTTACCAATCATCATAGAATAACATGGAAATCTAAGGATTACAGCCGAGCCAAACTTCTTTTTTTCGAGAGGTGTCTGAACTCTCTTAATGTCACTTTCAGAATACAATACATGAAAGGGGAAATAATCACAAATCGTATCTTGGAGGTTTTTTTTAAAAACTTTTCTAAATATGAATTGTCACAGAATAGACCCACATGTGTTTCCTTTCTGGGATAGCTAAGGAAGTCGATGGGACAACCGGATGCGTCTCAGCTAAAATAAGATAAATTTAAAAAATATCCAAGGAAATTAAAAGTCTGCTCCGAGCATGTAGTCGTCATCATGACAGCTGCTATAATAAGGCTGTTTTCATGGGATTAGAACTAAAGGTGACTAAGTGGTAAGAGCTTTAACCAGTGTGCCGCTATGGGTCTGTAAGTGTAGGGGGTTCATTGACGTACTGGGAGGGGGGACATACATACTTTATGAATTTGGCCCTTGTTGTGCCAATCATTTACTATTACTCTACACCGCTCAGGTGCCACTTTTTAGACATGTACACACTCAGTGAAAAGGGGGCTAGAAGTATTTTTTCCTAAAAAATTAAAAGGTGGCACAATTTTTAGTGCAAGCTACTTAAACAAGGTGGAAGATACAGTGCATTTTAAGGCCTCGTTCACACGCTGTAATTTTTGTATTTTGCAGGTTTGCAACGAAGGCCATTGTTTAATCACAGTGGCCAATTGCATTCACTACTGTATAAACTCCATGCGGCCACACAGAAAACTGACATGTCTATTTTGTGCGGCCGCTATTCATTGAATAGCGGCCACACGAAATTCACTGTGCAGACAATGTGAAGTGGGCTCCGGCTGGACTTTACATTGTCCACTATGGTTAATTGGAACGTGGGCACACCCAAATGTGCCCTCATCCCAATTCAAAGGAAGTGATGTTCATGTAAAGTACAAGCCAGGATGAACTTCCCAGACAGCGGCCGTTCTGTGACACGGCTGTCACAAAACGGCCGCTGTTATACAGCGTCTGAATGTGGCCTAAATGTGGACATTGTAATACGGTAGGGGGAGATGCCAAATTTACCCAACCCCCCAAAAAAAGTGCCAAATAGGAAATAACATATAACATACAATGCAGTTGACATGTCAGACACTAAGCAACCCAGAGTAACCCCCTACTGTTTCTAAAGAAGTGTCTATTAAGACTGTTCCGATGTCTTTTGAAACTTGTTTTTGGGTTTTATACCATGAACTTCAATGTAAAGAATTTATAGTTAAAGAAGTATTCTGGTAGATTTTTTTTAAACATTGGATATCTTTGTAATGTGTCAGGGAATTGTAGGGCTGCATAAGCTGCGGTCCTGCCATAGTTATTTATTGCATGTACTACTGCATGCAGCGCTGGTCATACTAAGCTTCCCTCGTGTGCACCTGTCGCAAAAGCTTCTTAGTCCAGGTTAAGTGGTGATGTAGTGCACTTTAAAGTTTCACCACTAGATGTCAGTATTTTTTATGTGTATGCATTTTATTATGTGTTGCACAGCTGAGGTTAGGAATGGGTTACTCTTTTATGTGTACCATGTGCTTCTGCTGACCTATAGGAGATACTCTTTACTTCCAGTCTATCTCTTCTTTTCTTTTTCTTGCACACATTCCTTTCCACCAGTTACAGGGTCCCTGTAGGACTTTATTTAGTGGGAGGAGGTGTAGCGTCAGTTCTTACCCAGATTCTTGTGGGAGAAGGACACACGGAGCAGACGTTCCTGCTCTAGCCAAGCCAGGGCCTGGCTCTGCCAGGACCCTAGTCAGGGACAAGTCAGTTCAGTTCAGTCTAGTCTAAGACATGTGTGGTCAGATGAAACTAGAGACACCTAGCTTCGCCCAGGTAACTTAGCTTCGCCCAGGTAACCGTGACTGGGGCTTGTATCACCCTAGGAGAACGAGTCACTCGCACTGTACGGCAGAAGGTGGTCAAACTATATATGTATAGTCTATACACGGGTACAAGTAAACTTCTAACTCGTTGTCTCTCAAGTTCTGGCAGAGTACATTGCTACATTGGGTTGGGACTCCCTCTTAACAAACTCCTCTCCTCTATGCTACTCTACTTTACTTCCAACTCTTCAAGCACCGCTACAACTACCTCTACTCTAGTTCCTCAAGCACCTCCTCAGCACAAGCCAGTTCAAATACTAAAGCCTGTGTAAAGATTTATCTATTTGCTGCAAAAGTGTATTGTACTACCAAGAGACTGAACAGTGAAGCTGTTCTATTTTTATATCACAGGGACTCAGTCATCCTTCTCTACGTACCAGCACCTATACACACTAGCCGCACCTTGGGTTATTCTTCCCCTTTCTGTGGGTGGCGGGGGGGGGGGGGGCATCAATTGCCACTCAGGACTACCGTGACAAGTGGCTGCAGCACTAGTGACACTGACAGCTTGTCCAAGTGTAACATGCATTACAATAGACAATAGAGGATGCAGCAGGACTAAGAATATATAACTGCTGGGACCAGAGTTTGTGCAGCCCTGCAGTTCCATTGGTGGTAGCAGAGGGGCCGTGTCACCCTTTACTGTTACACCCTTTACACCCTTTTTGTAAAAAAAAAATAAAAATACTGTTTTACATTTATAATTGTTAGATACTGCCCTTATTTTTGGCAATTGTAGGCCAGATGACACTAGTGAGTTTTTGTCCATGACTGTCACACATCCTAAGCAGATGTCCGCCATAAAGACAAAAAGACAAGTGTAAGTGAGTCCATTTTACTGGGTGCAGAGAGTCTCCTGACTGATAAAAAGATTTGCCATGATGAAATGTATTTCTTAATGACAGTGACCATTTACATGTGTAGTCTCTGTACCTAAGAAGGGAAATATATGTAGACCCCTTTATAGGCCTCCACAAGCAAGTATCAGATTGAAATATAGGGTCAGAGCATCTAAAGCTGACAATGACAAGACACAGATGTATTAAAGGAAGTCATAATACAGGAACTAGTTTAAGCTGAGGACAACCTAATGTGAAGGTCAGGGACAATGCTTTCTGATTATGAGACAAACCAAGGATCGGGCCAGGGTAAATGATATACAAAGAATAGGTTTTCATGAATGTTTCTGATGGAGCGTCTGTGAGTGAATTCACAGAACACACAGACCAAATGCCGCTAGCTCTTTAAAATTGTTGTCTGTGCCCTTTTATAGGAAAACCACAACAGAAAATGTTTTTCACTGGGAAAAAGGAAATACTTTCCACAAAACAGAATATGAACTAATAAAATAATATTTGCTACATGAAGGCAGGAACTAAACTTTACAGACAGACACGTACTTGTTGATTTCAAATTGTTGCAGCTATTAATATAATTATTTCAGACACTAAACCTTAAAATAGACCCCAGACCAGACTCCAGAATAAAAATAGACCCCAGACCAGACTCCAGAATAAAAATAGACCCCAGACAAGACTCCTGAATAAAAATAGACTCCAGACCAGACTCCAATATAAAAATAGACTTCGAAATAAAAATAGCCTCCAGACCAGACTCCTAAATACAAATAGACTCCAGACTAGACTCCTAAATAAAAATAGACACCAGACCAGACTCCTGAATAAAAATAGACTCCAGACTAGACTCCTAAATAAAAATAGACACCAGACCAGACTCCTACATAAAAATAGACTCCAGACCAGACTCTAAAATACCAAAATACTCCAGCCCAGACTACAAAATACAAGTAGACTCCAGCCCAGACTCTGAAATACAAATAGACTCCAGAACAGACTCTGAAATAAAATTAGACTCCAGTCCAGTCTCTGAAAAAAAAATAGACTAAAGACCAGACTCCGAAATAAAAATGGACTCCAGCCCAGACTCCAAAATACAAGTAGACTCCAGCCCAGACTCTGAAATACAAATAGACTCCAGAAAAGACTCTGAAATAAAATTAGACTCCAGTCTAGTCTAGTCTGGTCTAGTCTAAAAAAAATAGACTAAAGACCGGACTCCAAAATAAAAATGGACTTCAGCCCAGACTCCAAAATAGAAATAGACTCCAGACCATACTCCTAAATAAAAATAGACTCCAGACCAGACTCCTAAATAAAAAGACTCCAGACCAGACTCCGAAATAAAAACAGGCCTAGCTCTTATAATAAAGTCAGAGCAATCAGTTCTCCACCCCCAAACATCTTAAAAGCTTTCATAAAGCACATATTATTCATGCACTTAAAGTATACCTGTCATGAAGGGAAGTCTTCTAGGTAGTCTATGAGACTACCTAGATGGACAGAGCAGACGGCTGGGGAGTGGATCACTCATGTGTCAATGTAAAAGTCCCCATGCACCTTAGACTTTCACTGTGGGTTCCGCCTTCAATCTAACCTGTATGGGGCTGTGCCAAACGACCACTGACAGATGATGTCGGTAAAGATAGGGCGTGATGGAAAATTTCTATCTGACCCCTTTGTTTCAGAAGAGATATTCTGCAGCGAGAGGTTTCTTGCTGCAACTTACCCCTCCCCATAAAGCACTTGCACATGCCAAACAGTTCTATGTGTGTAAATAATAGGTAGAGCGATTGTTCGACCATCATTTATTGAGGGTGTATGGCCACCTTAAATCATGTCCGTGGCCCGAGTTGTTGAGTTAATAGGTGTTACTAGCTGTTCTTTCCAGATCACATCTTAGCATGCAAGGACTGGCTGAACATCTCTAGACAGAAGTAGCTGTGGTCGAAAGTCAAAGCTTGATATATAAAGCAGAGTAACACTTTAATAAATTGTAGCCAAAACCCACAAAACTATGGCCCCTCAAATTACTGTATAGTTAAATACAAATTTAAGGCACCATTGTAAGTGAAAATCATCAAGTACTGCACAAAGATGACATTCACTACAGATCATGTATGTCTGGAGATCTTAAACCCAATGTCAAGTATGGTGGTGGGGGGGGGGTTCCTGTATGGCTTGGGGTACCATACCATGGGGTACAAGAGTCATCCTCAAAGGTAAAATGACATCCCTGTCGTATATAGATATTCTAAGTAATCGACTCCATGACACGTCCACTGTAAAGGGTTGGCACCATTTGAAATGTTTTTGTAAATGAATACTTACCAAGCCAGTGAGCCTCTCTTGTTCCTCTATGTCACAGGGCAGCTGATCTATTCATAAAATGGCTAAATTTGTAAGGCCCCGTCATCCTGTGATCCTCCATAGTCAGCCATTTATGGAAGGAGGAGCCGTCCAGTTGAACAGGAGGACATAGGATCGGCGAGAAAGGGTGGAGCTACATAATGATCAGGGCCATGGTGGGACATCAGTGACTTACTGGTATAGAAACATAGAAACATAGAAGATTGTCGGCAGAAAAAGACCACTGGGTCCATCTAGTCTGCCCTTTTAGTATTTTCTTTCTTATTATCTTAGGATAGATATATGTGTATCCCAAGCGTGTTTAAATTCTGTTATTGTAGATTTACCTACCACATCTACTGGAAGTTTGTTCCAAGTATCTACTACTCTTTCAGTAAAATAATATTTTCTCACATTCCCCCAGATAACCTCTCACTGTGTCCTCTTGTTCTTGAGCTCAGTTTTTTTTTACTAAAAACACTTCCCTCTTGAACCCTATTTAGTCCTTTCACATACTAAAAGGTTTCAATCATGTCCCCCCTTTCCCTTCTTTCCTCCAGACTATACAGATTCAAATCCTTAAGTCTTTCCTGATATGGTTTATGCCTCACACCCTCCACCATTTTTGTAGCCTGTCTTTGGACCCATTCTATTTTATCAATGTTCTTTTTCAGATGAGGTCTCCAGAACTGGACACAGTATTCCAGATGTGGCCTCACCAGAGCTCTATACAGCGGGATCACAATCTCCCTCTTCCTACTGGTTATACCTCTAGCTATACACCCCAGCATACGATTTGCTTTCCCCACCGCCTGGTTGCACTGGTGACTCATTTTAAGGCTGTCAGAAATCACTACCCCTAAATCCTTCTCTTCTGAAGTCTTTTCCAACACAGAACTGCCGATGTGATACTCGGATAGAGGATTCCTCCTCCCCAAGTGCATTATTTTACATTTGGAAACGTTGAACTTCAATTTCCACAGTTTGGACCACTTATCTAGCAAAGCTAAATCATTTTCCATATTACTGACACCTCCAGGAATGTCAACCCTATTGCACACTTTTGTGGTGTCAGCAAACAGACAAACTTTACCTACCAAACCTTCTCCTATGTCACTTACAAACATATTAAAAAGAATAGGACCCAGAACAGACCCTTGTGGCACACCACTTGTAACCAGTCTCTGCTCAGAATATACACCATTAAAGGACAACTCTGGCCAAAACTATTTTTTAATATGTTATTACTTATGGAAAGTTAGGCAAATTTCAAATGTACATTAATTATGGGAAATGCACATATAGGGCTATTTCCCTTAATTTAGTAGATCAGGGAGACTTCAGATTCTCTAAAAAACCGAAACGTCACGAATCGGGGGTGTAATTACGATGGAGTGTCCAGCAGGGGCGCACTATATATAGAAGTCAATTAGTAATATACAGTGTTTTTGATTGAATACACTTATGGAATACTTTGGGGAGCAAGTGTTCTTGCTCCCCAAAGTTTTTCATAAATGTAATCAATCAGTACATCACAGTAAGCCTGCAGAACCGCCGCCGCCCGCCGCTACCGAACGCCCGCCGCTCTGGACTACACTCAACTACTACTCTCATCACCTGGCTCATAGCATGAGCAGATGATGGGAGGTAGTAGCTGGGTTATATGGCGGAGATCGCCACCGCCACTGATGCTGCCACGCAGGGGAGCCGCTCATCACTGTGCAGCAGCTATCATCCCCCTCCGCTCCCCTCTCCTGCTTCTTCCGGGATCCGGGCAAACTTTACACTATCTGATTGCTGACTCCCCGCCCGGCCGCTGCTTTTCGATCACACGTGCCGGCGGCCGGGCGGGGAGTCAGCCATTAGATAGTGTAAAGTTTGCCCGGATCCCGGAAGAAGCAGGAGGGGGGAGCGGAGGGTGATGATAGCTGCTGCACAGTGATGAGCAACTCCCCTGTGCGGCAGAGTGTAGTCCAGAGCGGCGGCGGGTGTTCGGTAGCGGCGGGCGGCAGCGGTTCGGCGGGCTTACTGTTATGTACTGATTGATTACAAGGACACTTGCTCCCCAAAGTATTCCATAAATGTATTCAATCAAAAACACTGTATATTACATTTACATACACATCCATTGTAATTCCAATGGAGTGTCCAGCAGGGGCGCACTATATATAGAAGTCAATGGTACTCATTGACTTCTATATATAGTGCGCCCCTGCTGGACACTCCATTGTAATTACACCCCCGATTCGCGACGTCCCGATTTTTTTGAGAATCTGAAGTCTCCCTGATCTACTAAATTAAGGGAAATAGCCCTATATGTGCATTTCCCATAATTAATATACATTAAAAATTCGTCTAACTTTCCATAAGTAATAACATATTAAAAAATATTTTTGGCCGGACTTCTCCTTTAACAACAACCCTCTGATATCTCTCCTTCAGCCAACCCCAAATCCACTGAACTATCCAGGGATTAAGTCCAATTTTCTCCAACTTCTCTATCAGCTCTTTATAGGGAACTGTATCAAAAGCTTTGCTGAAGTCCAGATAGGCGATATCCAACACACCACCTTCATCCAGCACCTTTGTGGCATAATCAAAGAAGTCAATGAGATTAGTCTGACATGATCATCCCTCAGTAAAGCCATGCTGGTTTGGATCCATCAAATTGTTGATTCTTGGGTGATCCATTATCTTCTTTTTTAGAAGAGTTTCCATCATTTTCACTACTACAGATGTTAAGCTCACTGGCCTGTAGTTACTGGGCTCTGGTATGTTTAGTATTCATTTACAAAAACATGACTTTACATTTTTTTTTAGGTCATTTGTTAAATGTTTGAATATTCGGGGTCTAATTATGACTTCTTCCCGAAACCTCGAACCCATAAAGCAAAACAGTTTTTGTGTTGGTGTATACATCCTTAGGCCATGTTCACACAACGTATATTTTCGTAAAAGTATGTCAGTTGTTGCTGATTGCAACAACGGCTGTGATTAATATGAAAATATACGTTACCTTGCCGTCCATGGAATTCCGCCCAGAGTGTATACACCGGGTATACGCTCCGGCCGGGATCCCTAGCGACGCCGTAGAAAACTGGCATGTCAGTTTTCTGCGGCGCTAGTCATTGAATAGCGGACGCAGAAAACCCCGTCAGTGCACACTATAGAGCGAGCGGCTCCGGACGCACGCTCCATAGTGTGCAGTGGGGAGTTGCGGGAACGCACGGATGCACCCGCATCAGAACTCAGCGGTGCTAGAGATCATCTGGCTAGTAGTGCAGAACCAGCCAGGATGATCTTTTTTCAGACTGGCCGTCATGGAACGGACAATCTCATACTACGTGTGAACATAGCCTTACAATCCATATATACCTAGTTACCTAAATGCCAGAATCCTTTATTTCATTGTTACATTTCTTGTATCATTAGAAGCAATGGCCATCATAGTGGTCATGTTGGTGGTCAAGGACAACTGAAGGACATGCATCATCTACTAGTGATACTGAAATGCTTGGTGAACACTTTCACCTAGGGACAGCTAGGCTGAGCTGAATCCTGTCTAATGTAATAAAGTGCTGTTTGGAATCGTCTCCCTGTATATCACTTGTTTCCGGGAATTACCTCCTACAGATTGATGAGCATGTGTAAAGAGCAGAGGACAGCTGGAGCAAAGGCAGAGCCAGCATCCTCATCCTCATGATTAGCAGGTGAGCAGTGGTGGGACCAGCTGGTACAGGGAATGCTAGGAATGTGGAAGCCCCTCTTTCCTTAGGCAGGAAGCAGACCCCTCCATGAAGCCTGTCCTCCCCAGCACATAAATAATCTCATTGCATGGCTCAGTGTCTGTGAGTGGGAGCAGGAGAATCATAGAGAGAAGGAGTCAGTGGAGGGAGAAGAGGAAATGGCTCTGACCTGCGTGTAGGGGTCTGCTAGCCTTATCTGCTAAATGATTGGAGCTGCCCAAATTATTTTATAACACATTTCATCTGTCTCGGTTATCAACAAGTTCTATAAACACCATTAAACAGGATGACTCCCAAACAGCCATAATCCAAAGGAAACCAAAGAAAATTGCTCAATGTCTTTGGAGATAGAATAAAGATGTAGAAATAAAAAAGATAGTAAAGAGCTGGATGACCATGTCTATCCCTATGTACTGTATAAACCAATCCACCATCTCATCGGAAATAACATTGGCAGTAACCAGTATAGACCTATCAGTTCAATGCAGGATTGCCAAGCTACCATATGCTATTGCTAATATTATATTCACGGGGCACAGTATTATATTCAGAGAGCACGCTGTGTGGTAATATATTCAGAGGGTGCAGTGTGTGAATATAATATTGCCACACACTGTGCATCTAAATATAATACTGCCACACACTGAAACCTCTGAATATAATAATGCCACACACTGCAGAGGGTGCAGTGTGTGGCAGTATTATATTTAGATGGTACCGTGTGTGGCAGTATTCTACTTAGAGGTTGCAGTGTGTGGCAGTATTATATTCAGAGGGTGCAGTGTGTGGCAGTAATATATATAGATGTACAGTGTGTGTCAGTATTATAGTAAGAGGGTGAAGTGTGTGTCAGTATTATATTCAGAGAGCACACTGTGTGGCAGTATTATATTCAGAAAGCACACTGTTTGGCAGTGTTATATTCCGAGGGTGCAGTATGTGGCAGTATTCTATTAGGAGGGTGCAGTGTGTGGTAGTATTCTATTAGGAGGGTGCAGTGTGTGGTAGTATTCCATTCAGAGAGCACACTGTGGCAGTACTATTTTCAGAGGGTGCAGAGTGTGACAGTATTATAATCAGGTGCAGCAGTGGCGTAGTGGCGGTCACATCGGTCACTGCCGAGACCGGGCCACTACCAGGGGGGGGGGGCCCGCGAGGCTCCCCCTTGCCACCGCACCGCCCCCCTCCCTCTTGTCACCACAAGCAGTGGTTTGCTTGAGATCACAAAAGGCTGACGCGCGGCTCCCCGGCTTAGGGAGCATCTATAACAAGCGCCCCCTGTGTCGGAAGCACTTCCGCGGCGCACACTGACCTCACTGCTGTGTGTGCTGCCGGGATGGGACAGAGCCAGGAGCCGCGCGTCAGCCGGGGGCCAGACCGGGCTGCAGGTGGAGAGAGACACTGCGGGGAGCGAGTTGTCAGGTGAGTTGTGTGTGTGTGTTTTTTTTCTTATTTGTTTTGCGCAGAAAATGGGCTAACATGGGGGGCTATCTATAAGGGGGCTAATATGGGGGGGCATCTGTAAGGGGGATTACACGGCAGGGGCGTATACCATAGGGAATGCACAGAGGGATGCATGTCCTATAGTGGACTACACAGAGGGGGGCATATACTATAAGGGGATCACATAGAGTCAGTCTACCAACCAAATGAGGGGGTAAAAGGTGTTTTAATGGATATGGTATACTGGATTTGGTTAGTAACAATATAGTGGTGATGGTAGTGGTTGTGGTGCGGCGGTAATATTTGCCCCTTGTATACTGGTATTATTGGCAATATTGGTTTCAGTATACAGGATTTGGTTACTGACAGTATAGCGGTAATATGGTGATATTTCCTATATACAGGTATTATTGGTAATATCAGTCTTGAGATTTTATATATATATATATATATATATATATATATATATATATATAAATAAATAAATAAATAAATAAAAATATATATATATATTGTGGCTAGCACTCGTGCTTTGTAAGACCCATGTGATCCAAATTAGCAGGAAGCACCTGTGTACATAAGGGGAGGATCTCCTAGTATTCTCCCATTCTACCTACAGAAGAATGGAGAGAGGTAAGAGCTTGTTCACACTTGTGTTGCTTGGCGTCCACTTTTTCCGCCGGTGGCGCCTGCGGGGTCTGGGGGGGGGGCATTTAGGGTCTGGTCCTGTGACAATGGGGTTGCAGGGCCATTCCGTGGCCCCCCTTCTCTGCTTGCGCATGCTTTGCGGGGATTGTGGTCGCTGACCGGCACAGTGATGTTTTTTGGTTAGGGACTCATGTGTATCAGAAGATCTGCACGTGGTACATGAGGCAATATGGTTAGGCCAAATTATATACTAACTTCTGATGCTGGTTTTAAATGTACTGTAGCTGAATAAGCTTTCGTGTCAGCCATGGGTGCGATGTGCAGCCATTTCTCTCTTTTTGGCTTTTATATATATATATATGTATATATATGTATATATATATATATATATATATATATATATATAATCAATAGCATCGCTAGGTTGAGGAAGGGGGGCCCAAGTTGACCTTTTGCACCAGGGCCCAAGAGACATTAGCTACGCCCCTGGGGTGCAGTGTGTGACAGTATTATATTCAGAGCGTACAGTGTGTGGCACTGTTATAATTAGAAGGTGCAGTGTGTGGAAGCACATTTAGAGGACAAAGTGTATTGTAGTGATATATTCAGGAGGTATTATAATAATATTATTATATATTATTATATTATATTGGCTGCGTTATATTTAGAGAGTACAACATGTGACTGTTATATTTATAGGACACAGTGTATGGCAGGGTTATTTTCAAAGGGTAAAGTGTATAGAGCTGTTGTTTTTAGTGGGCATGGTGTAACAGTATTATATTCTGAGGGTACAATGAGTGGCAGTATTATATTTGGTGTGGCACTATGAAGAATTTGCATTAGTAAAGATAATAATAATCTTCTTCAAAATTGAGAACCAAAGACATCTGGGTATCAAACTCTGCAGAAGTAAGAGGTAGCTGCAAGAAGTCATGTAGGTGTGGGCAAGATAGAGAAGGAAAGGAACGACTACAGAGAAGACGTCACCTGTCAGTCACTAAATGTAAATGTTTATTCTGTGTCTGATCAGCACTGGGTTCACTCAGTCTGTGGTGAGATGATGTCTGGAACCTTTTATGTTTGTAAAACAACAACCCTCACTATTATTCAGATAATATTCAGAGCTTTAGTTCCACATAGTAAAGGCTTGTATAGCACTGGTTAACCTGACCATTAACCTGACCAACGTAACACACCGTCCATTCTGTGACACGGCCGGTGTCAGTGAAGTTCATCCCGGGGAGGTACTGCAGTACCGTCCGGATTAACGTAATTTTTTTTGCCATCTGTATTTCCAGAAAAAAATAACATGTTGAAAGGTTGCTTTTCTGAAACACAGATTTACGGAAATAGGGATTCACTACAGATGCTTAATCCGTAATTTTTTGCGGATTGTACAGGTGGATATCGGTAGGAATCTATGGATATGAAAAAAAGTACTGAACGTGTGCATAAGGCCTTTGGATAAGTCCACACATGGCGCATATATATATATATATATATATATATATATATATATATATATTTATATATATTTAAATTTTCAGATCACATTTAACTCATTTACTGTATACTGAAGGCATGAAATTAATGGTAAAAATCCACAACAGTTGAAGTTTCCTTAAAGGGATATGCCAGAATTCAGACAAGAACCTGAAAGAAGGCTGCAGGGACATTTCACACAGGGTAACAAGTGTAACTGTAATTCTACACCTTAAGGTTATGTTCACACTACGTATGAGACCGGCCGTTCCGTGACTCCGGACGTTCCGGCCGGTTTCAGCCCGGATCATCACGGCCGGTACTTAAGTAGCGGCCGGATGATCTTTCCTCCGTGGAGCTCTGATGCGGGCTCATCAGCACGCGCCCGCATCAGAGCTTCCCATAGCCCAGAGTGAAGCAAGTGGCCGGAGCCGCTCGCTTCATTGTGTGAACTGACAGGTCCTTCTGCGGGCGGAATTCATTGAATTCCCTCCGCAAATAATGGACCTGTCAGTTGTTTGCGGCGCCGTATGGGAACCGGCCGGAGCGTATACGATGTGTGTATGCTCCAGCCGGGATCCCATAGCAAATAATGCTATGTTCCACCCCGCAAATCTACGGCTGTAGTTCTGTGGCGAGAACTACGGCCGTAGATTTACGTAGTGTGAACATAGCCTAAACATGTACCATTTCAGTTTTTTGTCACATTTTTTTCCCTATGTGCCCCTTCTCAATGCCGGACACATGGGCAGGGCTTCATAGGCAGACCATGAGGGTGGCAGAATACAGTTCACATCATGTATTGCTCTTTTTTTCTGTATCCTGGAAGCACAGATGCATAATAGATATATAAAAGATACCAAGTATCTCCTTGAACTAACAGTGTCAGCAGTTTGGAAAGCAAATTTTATATGTATATATTTTATATGCAAATTCTATATGTGCCATTACTCTGATGGCTCTTCAGTATTAAAGAAGTAGCAGGTGGATGGAAGTGCTTAACCTTTGTATACTGGACTACCCCTTAAAGGAAAAACCCGTAGTGCCATCTTAGGACCTTATTACACGGCACAATTTTTGGTGGGAATCGGCCTGCCCCTCGTTCCCTGCTCGCTTCCTGTGCTATTACACGCACATACAGCAAGGGGGGAGGAGCTGGAGGGGCTGCTCTAATGACCCTTAGATTGTTCAGGCGGCCCATTGAAGTCAGGAAAGATGTATTACACGTGGGTGACAAGCAGCAGACCATCACTGCTAAAACTATGCCCTTTCAGCATGTTAAAAGACCACAAACAGCCGACATTGTGCATGTCAGCTGACCAATGCCTTTCAACATCCACTATTACACTAAAAGATTATCGGCCTGGAAGGACGATAACTGACCAAGTAAGGGCGAAAATAGTTTCATTGTTTCATTGCTAGTTTTGCAGTTTAGATAAAATTTGCTGGACCAGGTGCTTTGTGCTGATTATAAGTGGTTATATATGCAACTTCAGAAAATATGTACAGGAGCAGGGACTCCTGTCAAGCAGCAGGTTTTACACACTCTCTAACTAAGCGGTAAGGCATACACATTCATTGGGGCTTCTGGGTGGCTCGAAACATTTGCTGGTGCCACCTGAGAGACAATTCAACTACTGCTATGGAAGGCTTTCAATAAAATACAATAACTTAGGTAACCCAGATAAACTGCTATCCCTTTTCTGTCTCCTGCCAATGTGTTTAAGATATTTCTCATCGAGCAGAACAGGCGCTCTAGAGGAGTATGTTGCTGTATATCTACTGTGTGTACTTTTGCTTTTTGGTTTGTCATCCTGTATTAAAGGAGAAGTCCAGCAATTGCCTGCTCAGCCAATCAGCGACTGAGGCAGGATGGCACTGGAGTCACTGATTGGCTGAGCGGCCAGTTCCGCAGCAGGGACAGGCATTTTCCACCAAGTCATGACATCATCCCAACTCCCTCCGCTCACCGTGGGCACGAGGAGAGGTAAGTATGTACTTCTAAAAAATTCCCCCCCCCCCCTCCCCATGAAGGACTTTAGCAATTGCTGGATTCCTTTAACCTCTTAACAACTCAAGACAAGTATACTCATCCTGCGGCTGTTAAGGGTAAACAGAGAGGGCTCCTGATGTGAGCCCTCTCTGCAGCATGCGGTTCCCAGTTGCTATGTGCACCTGGGGACCGCGGGTATTAGCCGGTGCGGAAGATCGCCACTGCTGGCTGATTAACTATTTAAATGCAGCTGTCAAAGCTGACAGCTGCATTTAAATAGCCTGTGTCCCCCTATCCCTGGTATCTAGTGGGGGATCTCCCTTCTGTAATTGCATCCCTTCTACTGAGCCGGCCGCGTCAATCAGTGTATCTAGTCTGCTGCAGACTAGACTAATAGAGCACTAATCTGATGGATCAGTGCTGAATTATATATGCAGCATTGATCTCAATGGGAGATCAGTGCTGTGTATATAGAAGTCCCCCAGGGGGCTTCTGATAACTGTATGTGAAAAACAGTGTTTTTATTAATAAAAAATCCCCTCCCCTAATAAAAGTTTAAATCATCCCCCTTTTCCCATTTTATAAAGAAAAATAAATCTGGCATTGTAAACGGTGTAAACTCAAAAACCAACCAAAATGCAAAATTGTGCATTTTTATTTACATCAAATCCAGAAAAAAACTTAATAAAAAGTGATCAAAAAGTCGCATATACGCAAGCAAGGTACCAAAAGAAAGAACAGATTGTAGCAAAAAATGTGACACCTCACACAGCCCCATAGACCAAACAATAAAAGCGTTATAAGGATGGTCATGCAGCAATTTTAAACACATTTAGTTTTTTTTTTTTTAAATGTTTTAATTTTTTTAAAGCCATCAAATAAAATAAAAGTTATACAAGTTACATATCGTTGTAATCGTACAGACTTGAAGAATATAGATAACATGTCAGTTTTACCGAAATCCCTCAAAATAAAAAGAATTGCTAATTTTTTTTTCTAATTTCACTGCACATTTAATTTTTTTTTCTGTTTTTTTTTCCAGCATATTTTATAGAAAAATTAAGTCTGTAATTGCAAGGTATAATTGGTGTCGAAAAAAATAAGGGCTCATGTGGGTCTGTAGGGGAAAATATGCCTTTTAAACATGAGGAGGGAAAAAAACAAAAGCACAAAAATAAAAAAAATGGCTCCGTCCTTAAAGGGTTAAAGAACATTTGTGATGTCATCTGATGAATATTTGTATTAACACGGAAAACCCCACAGGAAGTTCATGACCATCAACCATGAAAATCCTGACCCAGAATGGTCCGTCTCCATTTTCCCAGGCTTTTTTTTTTTTTCTCCATAAAATATATATATTTTTGTAGACTTTTTTTGTAGTATAAATCTGCAGAAAACAGGAAGCAGCAGCTAGAAAACAGCAGGGGTCTGAGGAAGTGTCGGGCCAGGATGTTACAATGGAATCGAAATTTTCCTTCATCAATTATGTAGATTATCCATTAATTCCACGTCAGCTGGAGGATTCCATTAGCCGGATTCTTCAACGTTCCCACTTAGGGATAAAATGAATATCTAGCTGTTCTGTGTATTTCCTCCTCTTCCACATGTTGTCCAGCTTTGTGTTCTATTTTTATGTGGAAATTACAGGTGCAGCGGTTGTGCAGCAGCCAAACAGGATACTCGGCCTCAGGTTTCATTGCTCAGAGGCTGTGGCTCACCTCGGGTCGTCGGAAAATGCTAGATTTTATGCTAAATCGCCTATTCAGATGGAGCAGTTGTCAGCATATCACTTTAGGAAGTATTTGCATTATTTATAACTTCCAGCTTATTTTGTGTTCAGCTTCACAATTGGGCCTAATAAACCATCTATATAAGGGTTCTGTGTTTTCTATGCAGATATCGAAACCCCCTTTATAGCTAAAGAGAGAAGAGTAGAAGTAAAATATTACAGTTTACATTATATGATGCCGGAACCCTGAGGGAGGCAAGCTGGAACAATGGAGGAGGATGTATGGGAAAGCTGAGGGGTTTGGGTCGCTATGGGTCACAGTACCGTCAAAGTAAAATGGAGGGTTGCACTATAGTAGAAGGCATCAGTAGCTGACTGGACTCTTTCTATGGGTCCTGGCTGATGATATTTTGGGTGTCCTTGGTTTTGAGAGCATACAGAGCAAGACTCAAGGAGTAAATCATCCAAAATGAAGGCACAATTTTTATACAGGGATTCGGGAAGTGCAGGGTTATGTCTTTTCCAAGGGTTCTAGGACTCTACAAACCACAACTACTTGTTTTGCCAGTACTGCAATTCCCAACAGTGGTACACAGATCTGAAGGTTTCTAATTTGGGACTATCCCCTCTAGAGAGGCTGGACCAGAGGAAGCTCCACCATGAGGTGTGTGTGTGTGTGTGCAGGGGCGGAACTACCCCTCTAGCAGCCATAGGGGTGGGCCCTGGTGACCCGATCCTGTAATGGCCTGGCCCCCCTGAGCTTCCATCACTTGCAGCACCTAGTGGCCGAGCGGGCCTCCCGGTGCTGCAAATGAGAGTCCCAAATGCATGGAGCTGGCAGTTGGGAGTCAATGGCTTCTGACCCTGCCAAGCACTCTTGTGTCTGGATTCTGCCTCCGGCCACAAAATCCTACTCTGTCCCCCAGCACTCCGGTGCATGAATGATGTCACTTATGTGCCCAGAGCATGGAAAGGCCAAAGCCAATCCGGGATGAAGGTGCCATCTTGGCAACTCTAGATAACCTCGGGCCGATCACACGTCCTCGTGACGGCATTAAGATGTCTGCCCTATCAACTTTTGATGGTACTTTCTGCACCTACCATGGTGACCACGGGTAACAGGGAATCAGGGTTTGATTCCAGAGAGGGAGCCTGAGAAACGGCTACCACATCCAAGGAAGGCAGCAGGCGCCAAATGACCCACTCCCGACTCGGGGAGGTAGTGACGAAAAATAACAATACAGGACCCTCTCGAGGCCGTGTAATTGGAATGAGTACACTTTAAATCCTTTAACAAGCATCTATTAGAGGGTAACTCTGGTTCCGGCTCCAATAGCATATATTAAAGTTACTGCAGTAAAAAAAGCTTGTAATTGGATCTTGGGATCGAGCTGGAGGTCTGCCCCGAGGCGAGCTACCACCTATCATGCCTTTGCCTCTCGGCACCTCCCTGATGCTCTTGACAGAGTGTTCCGGGGGGCCCAAAGTGTTTAGTAAATTACTAAATTAGAGTGTTCAAAGCAGGCCGGGGCCATAATTAAGAAGGATGGCCAGGGGCATCCATATTGTGCCGCTAGAGGTGAAATTCTTGGACCGACGCAAGATGAAACAAAGCGAAAGCATTTGCCAAGAATGTTTTCATTAATCAAGAACGAAAGTCAGAGGTTCAAAGACGATCAGATACTGTCGTAGTTCCGACCATTAGCTATGCCGACTAGCGATATTCCCATGACCTGCTGAGCAGCTTCCTGGAAACCAAAGTCTTTGGGTTCCAGGAAGAGTATGGTTGCAAAGCTGAAATTAAAAGAATTGATGGAAGGGCACCACCAGGAGTGGAGCCTGTGGCTTAATTTGACTTCAAACCGGAAACCCTGTTTTTTTTTTTTTTTCACGGAGATGCCTGCATTGGAGAGGGAGGTGTGTGGGGGGTGGGGGTATGCTACAGAGCGATGCCTACATGGTGAAGGGGTTAATTTACAGGGCACACAGGGTGGTGTGGTAACTTACAGAGGAATTTGCCTGGATGAGGAGAGGGTTAATTTACAGGGGGATGCTTACATGTGTGGGAGGCGACTAAAAGGGGGGATGAGCACATGGGTTGGGCTATCTATGAAGGGAGATGCTTAAACTGGGGGATTGGGGGGATGCCACATGGAGAAAAGGGGGGCTTCCTACCAGGGAGATAAGTACTTTGGAGGGGGATAACTACTAGGGACGATGCCTATGCGATGCCCTGGCCCCTGGGGGCCACTTCCGCAGTGCTGGTGTTATGAGCGGGCAATGACCGGGGCAGCTGCAGGGGTTATACTTGTCACGGTATAGGCCTGAGGGCAGCACAGCTGTAGGGCCGGTCTGTGGAATCTGCGGGTGATGATGGGCATGCGATTCTTCGCTGCACCTAGTCAGGGCACCAGTTAGTGGACACCAATGCCAGGGTTCAGTAACAGCGGTTTTATTATAGATGAGGTAACTAGTAGCAACAGTTCTGTCCGGATGCAACCGGGTATATAGCAGGCTTTGACAAATAAAGCAGGAGTGGTGCTGCATAGGCTGTGAGAATACTTGCCGGATGATGGGAGTAGGAGTATGAGAGGAATAGCGTTGCTGGGTGGATTAGCTTGAGAATAATACTTGCTGTGAATCCTTGTAGCGATGAGGAGAGATAACGGAATGACACCCAGATGAGAGAAGGAACTCCGGACACTTGAGCAGGCAGATACAGCCGAAGACTTGAATATAGCAGAGCACCTGATCCACACTTCTAGTGGTGAAGTGGGAGCTGCAGAGAAGAAGCCCAACTCCTCTGAGGCAGGAGAGGGACGACACACATCCTCCTTGCTTGGAAGCAGAGGGAAGACTCACTTGTTAGGAGGAAGTGGGAGGTCACATGGTTGCTCCTGGCCAGAGCTAGTCGGCCATTGGAGGAACTATGGTTACAGGGCACTGGCACGGTCACGTGATCAACAGCTTTGCATACCACTGTACAATGTAATAATACACAGGAATACATGAGAATACACACGAGAATGCACATTACCAGAGAATACTAGGGGAAAACCAGCAGCAGTTGCAGTGCAAACCCTTACCAGAACAGGCATTGACACAGCAATAGAAATGGCCATAATAGGAGTAGTAGTCTGCATGTTCTGGGACACTGCATACCTCCCTAGCAAATTTGAGCCGACCTCGGCGAATCTAGAAGGCAGCAAACATGAATAGACTGGACAATCAAACAACAGGAATGAATGATGAGAGTGAGTGTGATGAGGTGTGTGTTTCCCACGCCCAAGGCACAGGTGAGAAGAGAGAGAGGATGAGAAACCCTAGTGGCAGGACTTCACCTAGGGTTGCCTAACGTACTCTGGCGACCAGGTAGCTAGTGCGTGAACCATCTGACGTGTAAGCCAGGACAACTTAACTGCTGGCGGGTGACCCTCCATATTCCAGCCAGTTAGACAGTAGGTTTTCTGTTAAATGTGTTACCCTACTGGAAAAGAGAACTGTGAAGACCTGTGTACTACCTTGGCGTGTCTGAGTAGTGTCTTGGATACCTGGAAGAGAAAAGAACAAAATAATAAAAGCAAACATACATGGGGAGCTCCCTTTCATACCACTCAATCACACACACAAGCACTCCACAGGCCAAACACAAGAGGTATCCAAGATGCGATATGTATGGACCAGTGTGAATGTTAAGTATGACTATGTGTGATAACTACTGTGTTGGGACAAGACAGAGGCGAACAAATACTGGAAACACAAGGAAGGGAAACACAAGGGACAACAAATACTGTGAGGTCTTGAGGAGAACTGGCTCACATGAATCTGAATGAAACCTGAGCGAAATCTGAATGAAAATCTGAGAAAAATCTGCATACGAACTGGCTCAACTAAATCTTTCCAGCTATAGATATGATAATAATACACAATAATGAGACTGGATGAGAAAATACACTCCTACATAAACTGGACTTTCTCTGAGGTATATATAAACTGACTTCTCTTACTCAGAGGAGGAGCTATCTGACTTAGACACTGGAAAATATACTGTTTTACAAAAGAGGCGCTCTACTCTGAGGCAATCTATGTAACCTTGTGCTTGCTCAGAGGAGGAAATACAAATGACGTCGATAACACTGGAATGCAATAGTAGAAAAAAAAATGCAATAATGATGTGGAACACACAATCACAGGAAAGTGCATTAGGAAGGAATGGGTTAAGTGTCTTTGTTAGGTAGAGTCTCTTTTAGGCAATTGGAACATCGTCCATGTAAAAGGCTCTGGGACAGGCACTAGAGAACCCTTTGTTATGGTAAGTGTCCATCAGCTCATGGCTGGTTAGTACAGGGAACTTGGTCAGGAGGACCAGGCACAAACCTTAAACGTTGCATAGCAGGAACCTGAAACAAAACAGTTAGACAACAAAAACAGTTTAAGGGCTCTGGTCTCTGTAGCGGAGTGGAGGAATTCCTCTGGTAGAGCGCTCAGACCGTCTCAGCGGAGGATCCTCTTCAACAGTGATTGGTGCAGGTGCAGGTACAGGTCGAAGATCACCCCCAGCATCTGGTTGTAGAGATGGAGTTGTTGGAGGCACAATTGGAAGTGGAGGGGCCACTGGAATGTGTACAGGGACCGCTGGATAGCCTATGGCCATGAGGAACGGTTCAACTTGGAACATTTCTTCCAGAGAGAGAGGTTTAGCTGGAGCTGCTGGGGGAGCCGGAGGCGTGAATGCAGGTACCGGACACGGTGCTGTAAGGCCTTGTAGGTCCTCCTTAGTGCAACGTTTTATCCTATTCCGGTGCACTGTCTGTGGGGTTAGCCCTGGCTTTTTGACTTCATACACATCAGTCTCTGGGTAAGGGATAGAAAAGATGACATAGGGCTCAGTCTCCCAGAGGCTTTCAAGTTTGTGAGAGCGATGATATTTCTTTAGCCAAACTTTATCTCCCACTTGTAGTGGTGTGGCATTCGCCCTTTGGTTGTAGGCATCCTCTTGGCGCTGCTAAACTTCCCCCATTCTCCGGTCAACAATTTCCTGGGCATCCTGGATTCTCCTCTGATGCTCCCGAACCCAGTCAGTTTCAGGTAGGGGGTTGAAGGTGTCAGGAGCTTGGACTCCAAGAGCACGGTCCTGAGGAAGTTGGCCTTGGCGGCCGAACATCAGGTAGAACGGGGAGTAGCCAGTGGAACAATGAGTGGTATTGTTATAGATCTCCACTAGTTCATCCAACAAGTGGGGCCACTCTACTCTCTTCGTCACTGAAGCCGTTCGGAGCATGTTGATAAAGACCTGGTTAACTTTTTCACACAGACCATTCCCTTGAGGGTGATAGGCCGTGGTACGGAGCTTCTTACATTCATGGTAGGCACACAGCTCCTGGAAAAGTTGCGACTCGAAGGCCGGACCCCGGTCCGTCAACAGAGACTCTGGGCACCCATAGTGCTTTACATACTCCTTGTAAAAAGTAAGGGCGGTGGTCTTGGCGGTCAAGTCTCTGACAGGTACCACGACTACCCACTTGGAGTAATGGTCGACCATGGTGAGGGCATAGGTATACCCGCATCTTGTAGGGGCCAGCTTCACATGGTCCAGGGCGACTAGCTGATTTGGCCGGTGGGAGGTGATTGGATGCAAAGGGGCCCTGACTTCTCTTCCCCCAGCTTTGGAGATATTACAGGCAGGGCACTCAGCACACCAGTTCTCGATGTCAGCCCTCATCCCGATCCAGTAGAACCGCTGTCGGATAGTGGCCTCCGTCTTGTGTACCCCGAAATGACTGGACCGGTCATGGTAGGCATCTAGCACCATCTTAGCGTCTCGTCGGGGAATGAGGGTCTGGTGGCACCTCTCCCCAGAGACTGGGTCAAGAGAGTTCCGCAGGATCAGTCCCTTCTGTAGGAAGAGCCTCTTTCTTTGCCTCCAGAGTCGCCTTAGCTCAACATCAGGATAGGGCCTCTTTATCTGCATGGGGACCCGACCAGTAGAGAGGTAGTCATAGATCTCCCCCAGGACACGGGACTCTTCCTGGATGGTCTGCCACCTGGCCAAGTCTTGCGGGGCCCTAGGTGGAGGCGAAGGCGTTTCAGGCCTAGCTGCATCAATAGCACTCTGGGTAGCGAACCTTTGATAGAAGGGAGGCATTTCTACATCTTCCCAATCGCTGTCCTCTGGGGCCTCTTCGTCCTTGGGTAGTCGGGACAGGAGGTCTGCATTGACGTTAGCCTTGCCACTGCGGTACTTAATTTCAAACTGGAAATTGGCCAGTCGAGAAGCCCACCGCTGTTCCAGGGCGCCCAGCCGAGCAGTGTTGAGATGCGCCAACGGGTTGTTATCCGTATAGATGGTAACAGGGGTGGCAGCCAGGTAGTCCTTGAACTTTTCGGTGACGGCCCACACTAGGGCTAGTAACTCCAACTTGAAGGAGCTATAATTGTTGTCGTTCTTTTCAGCGCCCCGAAGACTCCGGCTGGCATAAGCTACAACTCTCTCTTGGCCATCTTGAACCTGGGACAGCACAGCTCCCAGGCCTTGGAAGCTGGCGTCCGTGTAGAGCCGGAAAGGAAGGTTATAGTCCGGGTAGGCCAGGATAGGAGGCGTGGTCAACAGGCATTTCAGGGTTTGAAAGGCAACCTCCTGCCGTTCGGACCACTCGGCGGGGAGTCGTCGGTTGTAGCTTTCTCGAGGGCAACCCCGGAGTAACTCATTGAGGGGCTCGGCCACTTGGGCAAAGTGGGGAATGAAGCGGCGGTAATAGCCGGCAAATCCCAGAAAACTTCTCACCTCCTTGACGGTCTTAGGGGTATCCCAGTGTTCCACAGCCGAGATCTTCTCTGGATCGGGTTGTATCCCCTCAGCACTCGCAACATGCCCCAGATAGTTCACTTGGGGTTTGAGAAGGTGGCACTTGGAAGGCTTGATTTTCAGGCCGTGATCGATTAGGACCTGGAACACTTCAGCCAGATGATGGACGTGATCTTCATAGGTATGTGAATAGACAATCACATCATCTAGGTAGAGCAGGACACTCTGAAAGTTGAGATGGCCGAGACACCTTTCCATCAACCGCTGGAAGGTAGCGGGGGCGTTGCACAGACCGAAGGGCATGCTGGTGAATTCAAAGAGCCCCATGGGGGTGGTGAAGGCCGTCTTCTCACGGTCTTCGGGTGCCATGGGCACCTGCCAGTACCCACTGGTGAGGTCCAAGGTGGAGAAGTAGGCGGCTGACCCCAAAGCAGCAATAGACTCTTCGATCCGGGGCAAAGGATAGGCATCCTTGTGGGTGATTGTGTTTATCTTCCTATAATCCACGCAGAACCGGATGTTACCGTCTTTCTTTTTCACGAGGACAATAGGGGCAGCCTACTGACTCTGACTTTCTTGGATAACGTTAAAGTCTTTCATCTCCTTGAGCAGTTTCTTGACCTGCTGATAGCTGGCAGGAGGGATTGGCCGATGTTTCTCTTTGATGGTCCCCAGTGTTGATCCGATGCTGGACCAGATTGGTCTTCCCGAAATCGAGGGAGTGTTTGCTGAAGGCCTCGTGATACCTTTTGGCCACCTTGAGGATGCCGTGGAGGTATTCAAGTGGGGTATTGGCATCGCCAATATGGAGCTCGTCCCACCAAGGGGCGAGAGCCCTGTTTGAGTCCCTTTGAGTTCCACGGATGGATCTCTGATAGGCGATGGTCTCCTCACAGACGATGTCCTCAGGATCGAGTTGGTATAGCATGGCCACGGTGGTGAACTTGGGTAGGTCAGCTGGGGAGTCTCCAAGGTTCACCAGACGGACAGGGACCTGACCATTGGAGACCGTCACCAGGCTTCTAGCGGCCCTGACAAGAGGTTGCCCCTCAATTTCAATAGCATCCAGAAGGGCCACATAGTCAGCATTGTTGAGGCCCGGACGGACCCTGCACCAGATGAGGAACTCACTGTTAGCTGGGATGGTGATCGGACGAGCATCTCTAGTGCGGACACGGCAGATTTCTCCTCGAGGATTGGCAAACTTCCGCTGAGCGGTGAGCACTTTTATGGTCTTCTGGACGGCTTGCCTGTACTGAGGAGAAGCACAAGACATAGAGGCATTCAAGGCATCCAACACTTCAGTGAATACATGACGGATAATATTCATGCCTAATACCACGGTCCCACTATCTCCCTGAGCCTTAGTAACAATGATACCCTGACGTGCTAGCTCTCGCTTCCCTATGCAGACAGTGGGTTCCCAGTAACCTAGTTGCACAATAGGACGACCATTACTAGCAATAAGTTTCAGACGGTATTTCCCAACTGGACCTAGGGTTCTCAGATCCCAATGTTCTTCAAACACATGCCTCGGGATAGTGGTAACCTGGGAACCTGTATCTACCAGAGCCTCCAGGGGGACTCCGTCCACCCAGAGAGTCACATGCGGGCATTGTGAGAGGAACCTTGAGAACCACTGTGCTTCCTGCGGGCCTGGATCTCGACCTCCTGGGTGTTGGCCCTCGGACCCAGGGGTAGCCCGTTTAACTGATAGCACTGAGAGCGGTAGTGTCCATGTCGCCTACAGTGGCGGCAATAGGGGCGCTCAGGGGATCTAAGTCTCTGTGGAGGAGGCCGATCGGGATCTGAATACTCAGGGCAGGGGTCCTGTGGTGGTGGAGGTGTTGGATAGGCCCCTTGTAGCCCCCTTAGGGCTTGGCAGAGGGAGTCAACCACTTGCGTAAGGAGAGCAGGGATCGCTGGTGAGCTAGCCGGGATAGACTGTTGGGCAGCTTGTATAGCGGAAACCGGCGGGACCATAGTGGGCACTGGAGGTGAGGGTATAGGTCCCACCGGGTCCGGGGAATCTGAACCTGGAGTACAGCCGGCACAGGGATTGTCAATGCCAACCACCCTCAGAGCCAGAGTCTTGAAGTCCAGGAAAGGCATTGTAGGGTTTTGGGCAGCTAGCATACGCAGTTGGCTCTGGATGAGTCTAGAGTCCTCTATGAAGCGGTCAGTGATCATACTCTCCACAGCCGAGGGGTCTATGGTATCAACCTGTCTCAGGGCCCGGTAGGCAGATTGGAGTGCTAGTGCATAGTCTCTGAGGGTCTCACCTGGCCTTTGTCGTCGGTCATAAAACATAAGGCGGACCTCCGTAGGTGACTGTACCTCAAATTCTTTACTCAGCCGGGCCAGGATCTGTTGTACATTAGCTTTCTCCGTAGCTGGCCATGACCGCACCTCCTCTGCAGCGGGACCCTCAAGTTGTCCTAGCAGCAACTGCACCTGCTGAGTGGGAGAGAGTGAGACAAGTTCAAGGGTGCGGGAATTTTTTTTCCTTGAAAGCAGCCAACGTGTGGGGTTCCCCTTTATAGCTGGGGAGATTGTTGGGCCCAATGAAGAACGGAACCGCTGCGGTAGCCATAGCAACGGGAGCCGCGGGTGACGCCCGGGCCACCGGCGGACTGTTGGACCCGTCAGAGTCACTGTGATGGCCGGTGGACATGATGAGGGGTTCCGGTGTAAGGCGCCTGGAAGAAAGCAGAGGCGAGGAGAGCTTGCGGGAACAGCAGGCACCGATAGGCAGGGTGTCCGGGACCCGAGAGGGATAGGGCGGAAGTCAGCACCAACACTTCCGGCGGTCCGGGCACAATCTTCTTCCCTCCTGCAACAGAGGCTTGGGTACTGCAGGGCCGGGGCGGAGCTTGAGAGGAGCGCGCGCACGTGCGAAGACAGTGCGTCACCAGCTGACTTGACCCCTTAGCAGGCCGCAGTGCGGCAATAGCAGAGTCTCTGAGGATGATGAGGGGTAGCAAATATGAACACCGCGGGGTGTACGTGATCCTGTGACGCCAAAAATGCGATGCCCTGGCCCCTGGGGGCCACTTCCGCAGTGCTGGTGTTATGAGTGGGCAATGACCGGGGCAGCTGCAGGGGTTATACTTGTCACGGTATAGGCCTGAGGGCCGCACAGCTGTAGGGCCGGTCTGTGGAATCTGCGGGTGATGATGGGCATGCAATTCTTCGCTGCACCTAGTCAGGGCACCAGTTAGTGGACACCAATGCCAGGGTTCAGTAACAGCGGTTTTATTATAGATGAGGTAACTAGTAGCAACAGTTCTGTCCGGATGCAACCGGGTATATATCAGGCTTTGACAAATAAAGCAGGAGTGGTGCTGCATAGGCTGTGAGAATACGTGCCGGATGATGGGAGTAGGAGTATGAGAGAAATAGCGTTGCTGGGTGGATTAACTTGAGAATAATACTTGCTGTGAATCCTTGCAGCGATGAGGAGAGATAACGGAATGACACCCAGATGAGAGAAGGAACTCCGGACACTTGAGCAGGCAGATACAGCCGAAGACTTGAATACAGCAGCAGAATCAGTCACTCTTCTTATGGTGAAGAGGCTGCAGAGAAGAAGCCCAACTCCTCTGAGGCAGGAGAGGGACGACACACATCCTCCTTGCTTGAAAGCAGGGGAAGACTCACTTGTTAGGAGGAAATGGGAGGTCACATGGTTGCTCCTGGCCAGAGCTAGTCGGCCATTGGAGGAACCATGGTTACAGGGCACTGGCACGTGATCCACAGCCTTGCATACCACTGTACAATGTAATAATACACAGGAATACATGAGAATACACACGAGAATGCACATTACCAGAGAATACTAGGGGAAAACCAGCAGCAGTTGCAGTGCAAACCCTTACCAGAACAGGCATGGACACAGCAAGAGAAATGGGCATAATAGGAGTAGTAGTCTGCATGTTCTGGGACACTGCACCTACATGGGAGGCTAACTACCTGGGGAGGTAACTACAGTACATAGGAGGGGAGATACCTATATGGAAGGAGGAGACTACAAGGGGAGATGTCTATGGAAGAAGGTTAACTATTACAAGAAATGACTACATGGAGGGGGGCTTCCAGGGGGAAATTATCTACAGTGGTGTGCCTACATGGGATATACTACATGCTAGTGGGCTTACTTCCGGGGGGTTGGGGGTTACTGACAGAGGGATGGCTACCTACCAGCAACACTACCTATGGTGGAAATAGCAGCATGGGGGATAATACCTACTACTAATACTGTAAAGATGCACAGATAGGGGCCTGACTACTATATAGGGGCACAGGGGCACAGAAGGGTCTAACTACCTACAGTTTTTCTTTTTTCACCATCCTTTCACCGTCTTTACTATTAAATTCAATAGACTTTTCAATTAAAGACACACCCAAAGGGCAATCAGTCCACCTAAGCTAGAATAATGGACCAACAGCCGTCATTGAACTGATAGCTGGCCAAACAGCGAAATGACCAACGTAATTTTAAACTCAAAATAACGGACTTAATTTAAAAAAGAGAGAAAAAAAACATTGTGTGAACATAGACTGAAGGCGATACGTAGGGTAGTAATTTTGGTAATAATTTTTCTCCTTATATACTGGTGCTATAATACTATGTTAAAGTATTCCGATAACCTCTAAGAATTGTCAGTCAGTCCTGGGCTTGCAGACATGACTCAGGACCAGATACAAATAGCGTTGTTGCATAGAAAATACTGACTGATTAGGAAGTTATGAGAGCATAATGGAATATGGCAGAGGACACAACACAAATCATAATAACTGCCCCCTCTTCTGGACAGTAGCAGTACTGCACTGATGATAATTGTTGAGAGAAGAGTACAGTATATATACCCCTAGACAAGCTTTATTACTTGTGCTAGTAGACAGGTATATCCTCCAACTCCCACATACACATGACTTCTTAAATGAATGTTAATTTAGGGGTACAAACTAATACAACAGATCCGCTGAGAATTTGCAGCGAGATCCACTGCTGATCCCTGCCCTGTAATGTCTATGGGCAGATGAGAAATCCGCTGTGGATCCGTCGGGTGTGTGTTGTACCCTTATATGGAAAAAATAAATACGCAGCAGACACCTCCAGTAGCCCTTATTGCTGTAAGGAGCAAAGCATAAAATCCATTGCACCTTGAGATGTCAGGGATTTTCCAGGCTGTCCCCCGAAACATTCCATAATCACAAAACAGCAATATCCACTGCAAAATTGTCCCAATGGAGATGTTTGGCACACGAGTACCTGGATCCTCACCCCAATAATGTGCCATGAGATGGTGAACTGAAGACGCTCTCATTTATGCAAATGAAAACGTCATAATATATTGGGGGATCATTGGAAACCAAATTATAGGGCTTCTGTATTACTAACAGACCTGCATCTCTCAATTTCCCCCATTCTATTAACAGCTAAAAATAATTAAAATAGCAATAAATTCTGCAAAGTGTTAAAGGGGTAGTTCAGAAAAAAAAAGTATATATATATATATATATATATATATATATATATATATATATATATATATATATATATATATTTCAAATCAACTGGTGCCAGAAAGTCCTAGAGATTTGAAATTAACTTCTATATTAAAAAAAAAAAATCTTCAGTCTTCCAGGACTTATCAGCTGCTGCATGTCCTGCGGAAAGTTGTGTTCTTTCCAGTCTGGAGAGTATGACAGGTTTTCTATGGGGATTTGCTCCTGCTCTGGACAGTTCCTGACATGGACAGAAGTGGCAGCAGAGAGCACTGTGTCACACTGGAGAAAATACACCACTTCCTGCAGGACATACAGCAGCTGATAAGTACTTGAAGACAAGATGTTTTAATAGAAATTAATTACAGATTTCTTGCACCAGTTGATTTGAAACTTTTTTTTTTTTTTGCTGAACTACCCCTTTAAATATGAAGCAGAATGGTACTGAGACATTTAGGTATAACACCCAGAGGTCCTGCCCTGCCTATAGCAATATGTGAATATGCATGTAAGAAAGCTGATTTCAATATATGAGAGGAGTATCTATTCAAGGTGTTTATTCTAAGATTTTAAACTGGCATCTATCCATAGGATGAGTTATACGTGTCTGGTTGGTGGGGTACAACTGGTGTCAGGAAATAGTCTCACACAGTACTAGGCTATGTTCAGTCATCCTATATAGTTTTACTGCAGCTCTAGCCAAACAACGGCACTCAACACAGCTCTTCTTGCGATGAGAGTTTATAGTCCTATCATTCCGCACTCATCGTCTATCCATATCCTCTTTATGACAATATAAAATGAACTAAAATATTTTTAACATATCTAACTTCAAATTACCTCATAAAAAGTCCTAAAGACCATCATTGCAAACTATACTATACCTATGCTGAACATTCATGGGAATGTGTAGTAGTACTGTATTGACAGGAATTCTGGATTTGTAGTACTTCTAAATCACCACTAGATGTCACTAAATGATGAGAAATAAAGAAAACTGCACTAGTGTGGAGGTCTAGCTGGATCAATAAAGTAGTTGTGGTTTGTTTTTGGGACAACATACTCTGAAATGTGACTATATGAATATGAGCCATCAAAAAGAAGCTCCAAGTATAGGTAAAAACGTAAGGCCATGGGATGTTGGCATTTACAAAGGTCATAGATGTTCCAGGTGAATACTACTACTACTACTACTACTACTACTACTACTACTACTACTACACTCATAGTAATTTTTTTAAATATAGACAAAGAACCATTTTGCATAGATAACCCTCCCTTCCCCTAATTAAATAAATAAATAAATAAATAAGTAATTTAAAAAAATAAAAATGATGTACAAGTATGGTACAAGTACAAGTACAAGTAAGATTACAGCTTGGTTGCAACACCTCCTTATCATCTGAGACTACTGGATACTTAATTGTTCTCCCCATCCCTTGTAATAACCTATGGGTTGTTCTCAATACTTCCTTTCTTTTTGGGGTCCCCAATACAGAAGCATGTGTTAGGGTCCTATTACATGGAGCGACTTTTAACGATTAATAACAATTGCAAACGAGATTGTTTATCGTTAACCTGAAATCGTTCACCATATTACACAGAATGATGGTCGTTAGTTACGATCGTTATTGCGAACGTTACTATGATTGTTTATTCCTTTTGATCCCAGCAAAACAATGAGCAATGTGCTATTACACTGAGCGATTAGTGAACAAATGCGGAACTTGGGCGAAGGTATGTGGAATTACAGCGAACGATTAACGAACGATTAACAATCATTTTAGGTTCAGATCTAAATCAACAATCAACAACATACGAACGATTATTCAGTTACACAGAACGATTGTCGTTTACATTGTCGAACGATATAACAATTTTTCACGCGATAACTGTGTACTAGGGCCCTTACCTATTGCCTGATAATGCAGTTAGATTCAGTAAACTGGCTTAGCTTCTGTTGTTCGTGGGAAACTCCACTTTTACCAATAGAGGGCGATGGTACTCTAAAAAATGTAAAATAAATTAACGATAAAAACTACCAGATTTTTCCTGTATATATATAGATATACTGGCTTAGTTGCCCCTAGCAACCAATCAGATTCCACCTTTCATTTTCCAAACATTCTGTGAGGAATGAAATGTGGAATCTGATTGGTTGCTAGGGGCAACTGAGCCAGTTTCACTTTACACTATGTTTGATAAATCTCCCCCTATGTATGTATGTATGTATGTGTATATATATATATATATATATATATATATATATATATATATATATATATAGTAAAGAGAAAAGAGGATGTACATATAAGGAGTGGCTTGGTTCCAAGTATAACGTGAAGGATCAAGAGGGTGACAACTTTGCAAGGAGGTAATGGTGCAGCAAGGAGTGTCCCCATGGGACTGGGCTGGGGTAATTTGTGGGGAGGTTCATCATAATTTAGCTCTCCCATGGTGGTGGTTGTTTTCAAAAACAGCACCAACCAGTCCTCAGGTTGTGTGTGGTATTACACATCAGCTCCATTCACTTTAATAGAACTGAGCTGAAAATATTCTCACACCCAAACTGAGGACAGGAGAGGTGCTGTTTTTGGAGGAATGCGGCCATGTTTGTCTAATACTGGATAAGATACAAAAGATGGCATTGAATGTGTAACAGGCATATTATGAAAAGGAAGCAGTATAGAAGGAAACCCATGTGAGACATTTAAAAAGCTGAACTATGATTGGGCAACAAAGAGAATCTTACTATAAATATCCCCCAATGCCTTTACATTTTTATTCAGGCAGTTTAGTGTCTATGAGAAAAAAATTCAAATCGACTAGTGTTATATAGATTTGTAAATTAATTCTAAAAAAAACACAAAACTATTTCAGCTGCTGTATGTCCTGCAGGATGTGGTGTATTAATTCCAGTCTTACACAGTGCTCTCTGCTGCTACCTCTGTCCATGTTAGGTTCAGTAGCAAACCTTCATAGAAAACCTCTCCTGCTCTCCAGGCTGGCTCTCCTGTAGGACATTCAGCAGCTGGTAAGTACTGGAAGACTTGAGATTTATTTATTTTTTTCAATAGAAGTAATTTACAAATCTCTGTCACTTTTAGGCACCAGTTGATCTGAAAGAATTTTTTTTTTAAATAAAAGTATATAAAAGAGTGAGGAATTAGGAGCTGGAATGTCTGTGTACGGGGGCGGACAAGTATAATCTGCGAGAGGACTGATTTAGGTAAGGACCTCATAGCCCTGGACTAAACTACCAGCCTCTAATCCCGGGTTAGGGAACCTTCGGCCCTCCAGCTGTTGCAAAACTACAACTCCCATCATGCCTGGACAGCCAAAGCTTTCGCTTTGGCTGTCCAGGCATGATGGGAGTTGTAGTTCTGCAACAGGTGGAGGTGGTCTAGGATTAGAAAAAAACGACACCATACCTGTCCTCAAGTAAGCTCTATCCATTTAAGTGGAACTGAGCTGCAACCCCACAAACAAACTGAGGACAAAAGTGGCGCTGCAGTGTTTTTATAATCCTAAATAAGCCCTCTAAAGTCTCTGTGTCTCCATATTGAATGCGGAGCTTCTCCATCCCTTGTGTGATGCCGCTATCTACAATACAGTACACACAGGCATATCTTATACACAACATGTAAATTGTATCCGTCAGTCTGTCTGTAGCTATCTGACTGATTATAATCTATTATATATTATAATGATAATTATCAGAACATCCAGGACACTTGGGGGGAGATTTATCAAACATGGTGTAAAGTGAAACTGGCTCAGTTGCCCCTAGCAACCAATCAGATTCCACCTTTCATTTTCCAAAGAGTCTGTGAGGAATGAAGGGTGGAATCTGATTGGTTGCTAGTGGCAACTGAGCCAGTTTCACTTTACACCATGTTTGATAAATCTCCCCAATGGATCTTATCAATCAGACTTCCTTTTTCCTTGTAACTCTTCCAGTACAGACAAGTAAAAGCAGCGCACATTGGGCAATCCAGCCAGAGAGAGAGCTTCTCCTGGTCTGTATTATCCTCCAAGCTTCAAAAGAACATCAGGCGGTGATTCAGAGTCAGTTTCATCCAAACACATGCGATATGTTCTGGTGAGTCTTGTGAGTGTAATAAAGACTATTCTTGGAAACCCGCTCTGGCTGGACGAGCCCATGTTCCGTGCTTTTGCTTGTTTGTTGCTGATCTGGAGGAATAGCAGCGCAAAATCGAGGTCGTGATGAGGTTAATGCCGAATGGGTAAGGCTGGGTTCACACTAGGCTTTTTGCAATCCGTTTTTTCTTCTCTTTTTGCTAAAAAAACTGATCCATATTTCAATTGACTTCCATTATAGAAAAAAAAAAAAAGGTTCAAAATGCATCTTTTTTCTAACGTGCACAAAAATGTAGTCAACCACGTTTTTGTGTCTTACATACACATACATATACCTGGAGTCAAATGCCAAGCCTTTAGGTACAGAGAACATTGCCAAACCTGAACAGTTCGGCGAGTCCACTTAACACTATTTAAGTGTCCTCTGTCTGTCACTGTTTATGGGGGCCAGGGCCGGCGTCAGCACCTGGCTTACCTGGGCAAGTGCCGGGGGCCCACAGGATCCCTAGGGGCCCATGCTTTCATCCCTCACTCAGACTGGCTGGAGGTAGGGAACTTTCACTTCCCTGCCCAGCCAGCCAGTGTCTCCTCCTCAGCCTGATCAGCACTCCCTGCACCTTTCTGCCCTGGCCCAGACCTGATCAGTGGAGGCCAGAGCAGCAGTTAAGCTCAGCTCCACCCCAGGAGATGGTGAGTGTATAAAGGGGAAGGGGGTGGAGGGGCATGTGACTCTTCCATTGCTGCAAAACTACAATTTCAGTCATGTACTGCTAGCAGGACATGATAGAAGTTATGGTTTGATAACAACTGAAGAGTCACTTATTGAGAAACAGTGATTTGTGGGACTGTATATTTAGTGTGGTGTTCTCTGACATATAACTTTCCAATTGCAAAAAAACTACAACTTCCACCATGTACTGATAGCAGGACATGATGGGAGTTATAGTTTGATAACAACTAAAGGCTCACTTGTTGGGAAACAGTGACTTGTGGGACAGTTTATTATTGCAGTGTTCTCTAACAAGTGACTTTTCAGTTGTTGAAAAACTACAACTCCCACCATGGATTGCTGGCAGGGCATAATGGGAGTTATAGTTTGGCAACAGCTGAAAAACCACTGATTGGGAAACAAAGTTTATTTAGTGCAGTGTTCTCCAATATGTGACTCACTCTCCAGTTGCTGCAAAACTACAACTTCCATCATCCACTACTTGCAGGACAGAAATACTGATTTATGGGGACTATGGCACAATTTATCTAGGGGGCAGTGGCACAGTTTATTGGGGGGCAATGGCACAGTTTATTGGGGGGGAGGCAGTGGCACAGTTTATTGGGGGGCAATGGCACAGTTTATTGGGGGGGAGGCAGTGGCACAGTTTATTGGGGGGCAATGGCACAGTTTATTGGGGGGGGAGGCAGTGGCACAGTTTATTGGAAGGGGGCTCAACTACAGATGGGATCCCAACTACAGAATAAGGCATAAAGAAAGGACATAACTTTAGGGGCACCAAGAGGGTCCTGTTATTGTTGGGAAGGTGCTGAAGATGTTTGTCTGGCAGAGGGGGGCATCTATAAGGGAGCTACACAGAGGGGGAACAACTGTTTTACTGTCACCTTGTGATTAGCTCCACAAAGGGGACCGCTGAGACTCTGTCGCCCAAGGGCCCACAAAACCCTGAAACCGGCCCTGATGGGGGCAAGCTCTGGCACTGTTTATAGGGGCATACATTGGTTGGTACTGTTAATCAAGTCATTCCCTAGTTGATTCCACCTGGTTTATCGGGGCACGCTAAGACTACATTTCTTATAGTGCCCCCTGGCTATCATTTTGGGACTTGACCAGTATGTGAGGGTTTATGAGCAAGAATCTATGTGCCATACCTAGCATCTCCAAAACAAAAAAATGGTCCTGGGTGGTGATGTTGGGTGTGGTGGCCCATGGTGGTTCCTAATAGTGTTGAGCAAGATTCTGACCTGTTCGGGTTTGGCAACATTCTCTGAACAGCAACGCTTGGTCCTTTGAGGCTGGGTTCACACTACGTTTTTGCAATACTTTTTTTTCATCAGTTTTTTGCAAAAAAAAGGATGAAAAATGCACACACATGCATCCTTTTTCATCCGTTTTGTTCCTAATAATGGGTCCCTGGTAACAGCCGACAGCATCACAGCGGATCTTTATTATTGTGAAACACAACCGAAGATCCTCCCCGTGTATTATGTATTACGTTGGATTGTATCTGGAAATGCCTCCTAGTTTCCTGGCAGAAGAGAATCTGTGAACGTCCACGCGTTTTGTGCATTGATATTGAAATGAGGAGAATCTGCATGGGAAGTAATGGGCGATTCCTAGCCTGCAAGTGCATGGAGTTCAGCCCTTCTTCCTGTTTGAAATGCTTACGAATGGCAGAGACCCTCGGGGCATTCAGAGAAACTGTTGCACGGGTTATGAATATATATATAGATGCAGAGATTCATTGCTTTTTAATTTATGAACAAAGCCATTACTCTGAATTAATATTCAGCCACAGTCACTTAGCTCCTTGTTGTGCCACTATCATTAGCCAACCACTGAATATCTCCAGTCACGGCAGGAGAGCGACGTCCCCCATCAGCCGGGCTGAAAGGACAAGGAAGACAATAAAAACATTTGTACATCTGGAAAAACATGTATTAGTCATAGAGAAAAGCGGCACCTAACAGCTATTAATATATTATATATGGATGTGTTAAAGAGTGCCGTGACTCTCTGAGGAGAATAATGGAATATTTATACTCTGCTGTGAAGAGCTGCAACTTTTCAGGACAGAGCCTGCACATATACAGCATCATTTACATGGATAGTTCAAGGTACACTCAATGTATGCAAATCATACATGTCTGGGACTGATAGAGGGAGCATGACACAGGGAGGAATCACAGAAAACCATTATTGTTTACAGTGTTCCTTTAAATGGAAACAGAGAAATAAAGCCAACCTGCTCCATCTAGTCTGTTCTTTTATTATTTGCTTTTTTATTATCTTTGGATATAACAACAACAACAATAACAACAACTACAACAACTACTACTTCCTATTTTTAAAGAGCCCTTGATTCCAGAGTGCTATACAAGCTATAGGCGTAACAAACAGAACATCACAAAATCAGACTGTAAACCTGCCTGGTATACACATATATCTGTCCTAATAAATGGAAATACTAATAGGGCAGACTAGAGGGACCCAGTGGTCTTTTTCTGCCGACAATCTTCTATGTTTTTAAATCAAAATATGTTACATAAGGGTAAATGGCAGATATAGGGATATAGGACCCTGCCCACGAGGGCTTACAGTCTACAAGCTACGTATAGATATATGTTTATCCCAGGCAGGTTTACATTCAGTTATTGTAGAGTTACCAACCACATCTGCTGGAAGTTTCCTTCAAGCATCTACAGTACTACTCTTTTAGTAAAGTAATATTTTCTCATATTGCCTCTGATCTTTCCCCAATAACCTTAGATTGTGTCCCCTTGTTCTTGTGTTTCTAATTAAAACAATTCCCTCCTGAGCCTGATTTAGGCCTTTAACGTTTTTAGGCAGGACAATGGATTGGCCAGTGATTGGTAAGAATAGTCTGTGTATTATGTTGCATATAAGGGCAGCAATATGTATAACTTAAATGGTTTTTTGGTCATGCCCCGCCCCTTTCCTCCAGATTATTCAGATTTATTACTTTCTTGATATGTTTTATGCCTCACACCCTCCTACGTTTTTGTAGTCTATCTCTGGACCTGTTCTATTTTATCAATATCTTTATGTAGATGAGGTCTCCAGAACTGGACACAGTATTCCAGATGTGGCCTCACTAGAGCTCTATACAGCGGGATCACAATCTCCCTCTTCCTACTGGTTATACCTCTAGCTATACAGCCTAGCAATTAAATAACACTGCTAATTATCAACATCTTTCCGCAGATCCAACTAATAAGATTTACAGTAAACTGCAGACGTTTTGAAGAAAACAGGTAGAAAGAAATATTATCTCTGAAAATATTGCACGTAAGTTATTACCATCTAACTTCAAACCACCGTGTTGGTACTTATTGCCTAAAGTCCACAAGGACATGCACAGTCCTCCAGGCCGCCCTATGGTGTCAGGTGTGGGCTCTGTTCTAGAGCCCCTTTCACGTTATATTGATTGGCTACTTAGCCCCTTGTTAGAGGGTGTCCCCTCCTTGGTCAAAGACACAAACCAATTTTTGGGTATCCTGGAGGACAGTGCATGTGGGGAGGATTTCCTCCTCGCATCAATTGATGTTGAGTCTCTCTATACTCAGATTCCCCAGGAACTAGCTATAGAGTGTATCCGCTCGCTGTTGGAGAAGACAGATAAAAGTAGCGATTATATTCAATTTATCTGTGAAGCATTAGACTTAGTACTGTCCAATAACGTTTTTCAGTTTGATAGAGAATGGTACCTGCAAGTCTCCGGAGTTGCCATGGGCACTCCGGTGGCTTGCAGTGTTGCTAATTTATTTTTGGCTACTTTTGAAATGAACTATGTTTTTTCCCTGACTAACCAATTTTTCTAATTTATTTATAAATACGTGCGTTATGTGGACGACGTATTTATAATTTGGATGGGCACCTCAGACGACTTTAGTGAGTTTGTACAGATTCTAAACAACGCTAATACAATGAATATGTTATTTACCCACAAAACAGACAGAGAAAAGCTCGAGTTCTTAGATGTGTTAGTACATAAGAACGGCCACAATCTAAAAACAGAAGGTTTCAGGAAGCCAACTTCTTCCAACACCTTACTCCATTATAAGAGCTACCACACCGAAGCGACTAAGAGTGCCGTTCCATACGGCCAATACTTAAGACTACGGCGGATTAATAGTGACTTGGATTCCTATATGCGACAGGCGGACGATTTAACTCTACGCCTGCTGCAGAGAGGTTATCCAAGGACACTACTGGAGGAAGCCTTTCAAAAAGCAAAAATGAAGAATAGGGAAACCTTACTTTCAGATACCTCTGCTCGAAAAAGAACTAGAAGAAACAATAGATTTGCATTCTCATTTAAATTATCCCCGATGGCCCCTCAGATACGAAGTGTGATAAATAAGTACTGGAGCTTATTGGAAGGTGATGCCAGCTTGGGAGAATGGGCAGAAAACAGTCCGCTTATCACCTTTAGACGTAGTGCCAATCTGAAGGATAAATTGACCCGTAGTAAATTTATACTTTTTTCTGCTTTTGCAGTGTACTTTATGCAAAAATTCAGCCTGTCATTGCAAAGTACAATTAGTGACGCAAAAAATAAGGGCTCATGTGGGTCTCTAGGTAAAAAATTGCAAGTGCTATGGCCTTTTAAGCACAAGGAGGAAAAAACGAAAACGCAAAAATGGAAATTAGCTCGGTTTTTAAGAGGTTAAAGGGGTTATTCAAGCTTATATAAATATAGCCACTATCTTGCAGAAATAGCGCCGCTGCTGTCCTCAGTTTGGGTTTGGCATCTTAGTTCTAATGAAGTGTGAACCCAGCCATACAATATCGCACACAACCAGGACAGGGGGTGGTGTTGTGTTATAATAAAGTTCTAATTAATTACTGGATTAATTACTTACTGTAATTAATTACTAATTACTGGATTAATTCACACTTATGTAAGGACCTGACAGTCCCTATGAGCTATAGCACAGCTTATTAAAAATATGCTTCACTTCTATTTAAAATTTAAATACAAAAAATGTTGAAATAAAATATTTTGTTTTATATTTTTTTAAATTTTAAATATATATGTATATATATATATATATATATATATATATATATATATATAAAAACATAAAGTGATAAAGCAAGAAAGCTGCAAGAAGCATCGAGACCGAGCTTATGGAGATATTGAACTCCTTCTAAAAGTGAGGCAGTGCACGAGCCAAGGAGTTATATAGGATTCTTCCGAAGGAAACCATATATTAATATAAACTATAAATAGGAAACGTCGGACTCTTTTTACGACCGCAGTGTGGGTAAAAAATGACAATGCAGACCCCTGGCTATATTTGGCTGCTGCCACCCTCCCTTTGTCTCTGTCTCTGTCCAGCCATGGTCTTTGGACCGACAATGAGCCTCCTGATTTTACTGTAGGAGGTGATTAGAGCAAATGAAAAAACATAGCAGCAGATCTATGGGAAAATGGACAGCAGTCTCAGCCATAGATCACTAAGTCTCGCTCCGATCATAAAAACAATTGAGCATTAAAATAAGGAAGCCACTTACGAGAATAGCCAGGCCTGATGTTACATTGCTTTATTATTTTGCATTAGGTCTGTGGTTATCTCCACGGGGAGGGAACTAGGTAGACATGATAGACTGCGCCTTCAGCAGGGAACGCACCCATAGGGTCCAATATGTGTTTGCTTGGGACACCTATAAGGTTGCAGTGACCAGGGGGTGGATTAACTTTACCATAGGCCCTGGGCTGTTCACAAAGCCTGGGCCCCTCCATCCCACTGTAACTATGGCAGCACTAGTGTAGTGTTCATACTACGGGATAAATAATGTCATGATGCCCTGATTTGTGCAAAATTGCGTTAAAAAAGCAGCAATTTTTTGCAAAACTGTAGCCAGAAGACAATACACCATTGAAAGTAAAAGTCTTTTTGGGTGGCCATGGGTGCCCCAGGAGCTCAGGGCCCCGGGCTTCTGCCCAAAACAGGCCTATTATAACCCGCTACTGGCAGTGACCCGGGGTAGCTAGGTGTTAGCTAGAGCTAGGTGTCGATGTATCGACTAGGCACTTGTCATGGTGGCCTGGAGTGGTATTGCCCACCCCCGGACAGACTTTGAGGTAAGCTAAGTAACCACAGAGTCCAGCATTAAAGGGAATCTGTCAGCACTCGGCCCGACCCAACCCGTGTTGCTGACAGTGTTATAAAGGCCACAGCACTGTATTCAACATGGTACCTGTAGCTTGTCTGTCCATGTAGCAGAAAATGTGCAATCTTTGGGCCCTATTACACGGGGCAATTATCGTGCGGAAAATCGTTATATATCGTTATAATCGTTAAATCGTTCATGTCATTGATCGTTGATTTAGATCTAACCCTAAAATCATTGTTAATTGTTCACTAATCGTTCGCTGTAATTCCACATTCATTCACTAATCATTCAGTGTCATTCTGCATCGTTCCTTCTTTTGCTGGGATCAGATGGAGTAAACGATCATAGTAATGAGCGTTGTATCGATCGTAACTAATGACTATCGTTCTGTGTAATACTGTGAACGATTTCAGGTTAATGATTGTCACGACAGGAGTCGTGGATCCGCTGTTCCACCCCTAGCGATGACGTAGCCGCACCAGGGAGCAGAATCTAAGGGGCCGCTGGTCTTAGCCAGAGCACACCGCAAGGCGGGATGGACTTGCTGCGGCAGGTGACCCCCAGGTCGCTACCCCTGGCTAAGCTTGCTAATGGCGGCAGGCGAGCGACAGGTGAGAAAAGCAGACAGACAGCAGAAACACAGCATAACTCACGGCAGGAACCGCGGACAGCAGCAACACGGGCAGGAACCATGGGCAAAAACAATGAGAGCTGGAACCAACACGCAAGGAAAGCATGCAGAGCATCCAACAGGGAGGGTCAGGACAGGTGTTCTATTTATAGGGGGAGTGATTGGTGCAATTTCAAACTAGGCACGACCTGTCCCTTTAAATGTAAGGGAGCCGGTGTGCAGGCGCCTAGGAGGCGGGGACGCGCGTGCCGGGCAGAGCAGACGGGGGCAGGAGCGTGGCCAAGTAAGGCACCCGAAGGGGCCGAAGGGACTGCAGCTCCGCCCCCTGCACATGGGCTCCGGAGCCCACCGTGGGAGCTGTGGCCCGAAGCACGGAACGCCACCGCGGCCGTAACAATGATAAACAATGTCATTTTCGATTGTTTATTGTTAGTCGTTAGTAAAAATTGCTTTGTCTAATAGGACCCTAAGTGTAACCAAGTGTCAAAGAGGAGTTGTGTCTCACCGGCCGTGCCGCGCTCTATCACTCCTCTTCCTTGGTTCCTCCTCTCTCCTGCTTTTCAATAATAATTTTATGTCGGCCTCCAGTTCCCAGGCCGCAGATGAAGCGCACGTCCTGCATGCTTAACTCATTCAAGTGAGGTAGCCAGGAAGGGTGGCACATGCGTGCTGAGCAGTGAAGCTTACTTCCAGCAATGCCCGTGCCCTGTTCTTTCCATAATACAATACATATGCAGTAGTGTTAGCAAATAGAGAACTTGCTCATGAGCGCTGACAATGATTTGCCTCTAGGTGGCAGCATTTCACTGTATCAGAATATGTCAATGCACATAAAAAGCACAAAGGGAATGCACAATGTCATGCCATGGCACTGAAACAAACAGCACTGCAGTCATATGACAACCAGGATCTCTACTGTGATACAGGAGGGGGGATTTATAAAAACCCTATTCACTCAATGGACCTTATGCGTTAAAGGGTTATTACAGTAAATAAAGGTCATATTTTGCACAATAAACAGGTAATTGTAGTATACTTCCTGTATTAGGTGCATGTTTGCTTCCATTCAGTGAACTCTTCACAGTTTTTTTTTTTTTTTCAGTGAATGAAAACTTGTCCAGATTAAGTGAAAGCGATAAAACTGAACAACCTGTTACAGTGAAGTCATCGGATCTATGCACAGTACTAAGCCAAGTCCGATCATCACATACCATCACAACCAGGACAGAACATGTTGTTCCCCGACGTAACTTGTTATAGTAGCTGTATGGAAAATAACTCTTTTAGCCCCCTTTCCTTCCTTACTTATTTTCAGCATTATAATACATGCTCCATACTTCCCTCCACCCCATCTACCAGATTTAAAGGGGTTTTATCATAATCAAAAGTTATCCCCTATTCACTGACTAGTGAAGAACGTGCAGGTTTGCAGTGTGTCGTGTGGCTGGTACTCCAATATTCTAGGTAGGGGTTCCAAACATTGCTCAGCACAGCACATGGCTATTCTCAGAAGCACAGAAGGAAATGAATGGGGTGTGCACATGGTCTTCCACTCCTTTCATTTGGTTATATAAGGAAGACAAAAAGAAAACACATAGGAGTGATCCCTAGTGGACCTGAGGAAGGCATTAGTTCTCTGCCAAAACACGCAGGCCAGATTAAGCTGTAGTTGTCCATTTTAACCCAATAAAAATGAGTGGATTTTATTAGTTGCTTTCACAATCCTTCATATATGGTGCACCCTGGCAGTGACTAGTGATCCTTCTCTCTATTTTCCGTCTTTTCATTCAGAGCATTTCATTGGACACCCGCTTAACCTATGCTCTATTCTGTGGAAAGGAGATAACTTTTCATTATGAAAATACCCCTATAAGAGCACAGCAGTGGTTTTCTTTTTATATCACATAAATCACCCACTCCATAGCACCCTAGGCAGCAGCCTACTTTGCCTACTCCTCACTTCAGATCTGAGTCTAATGTATCTAATGTAGGAGTTAACAACCTGTGACCCTCCAGTTGTTGGAAAGCTACCCTTTGGCTGTCCAAGCAAGATGAGAATTGGCGTTAGCACGAATGGGGGGGGGGGCTATTTTGGGGGCAACTTTTCACAGTGGCCATGGGTGGTAACACCCACCTCCAGACTAGAGATCTCGTCATGCCTGTGATCCCGGCCACATAGTTGCGCTCCCGGGAATATGCGGCCAGGATATTCCAGGAAATCGATGTTGAAATCCCTGGAATATCCTGGCCGCATATTCGCGGGAGAGCAACTATGCGGCTGGGATCACAGGCATGATGAGAGAGCACAGATGCTGTCTGCTCATCTCTACTCCAGACACATGGGCAACCAGACCGGGCAGAGTCCCACTTTAAACAAAACTCAACTTTACTGCAACTTATCTTCAGTGCAAAATAAAGTAACAGTGCTTAGGTACTTACTTAGGAAATACCAATAGTAGCTTGAAGTAGAGTAAAGAAGAAGTAAGGACTTTGCCAGTATGTAAGTGAAGTGTGTGTAATATCTTGAAGAACTCCTCGTACTTACGTATAGATAAGTACTAGTTATATTATCTGACCGCCTTCTGCCTCTCAGTGTCAGTAATCATGCTGATAGGTAGTACGAGTCCCAGGTCTCTGGCTCTGGGGGTAGGTAGCTAGTAGTTTCCTTCCTACTTAGTCGAGCAAAGTTCAGTAGAGAGCGGCTATCTTGCACTGTTCTCTACTTCACATCAGCATTTTTTTCCTCTCCTTCTTTAGGAGGTTCACTGTCCTGACAAACGAATCCATGGCGTAGGCAAGGGGGGTGCTCCTTTATCTCTGGCTACCCTAAAGTTTGATCTAGCAGCGCATAACTGCTGTTGTCAGTCACACTGGAACTAAGTGTGCTCTCCTCCTCAGCCATCTCACCACCAACCAACTCAGGAAAGAAGTGCTGAGTGAGAGAGACCGAAAGACAGGCTAAACCTTCCTTCTGAACTGCAGCTGTGCCCTGGGTAAGTGAGACACCTAGTGGTTGGAGTGAGGGCTGCATTAACAGCTGCTGCTGCCCCCGGCACTAAACGTGAAGGCGCTCCATCTTTACTCACCAATTAGCATCATGATTTTCTAGTTCCTGAACATCATATTGATATCTGATCAGACTTAGGCCGCGTTCCCACATTTACTGTACATCACCACATGCAGCCGAAAATAGACACTCATGCAGTAACCAATAGGTGTTCATTAATTTCTCTACATGTAGAAACATTGGGGAGATTTATCAAACATATTGTAAAGTGAAACTGGCTCAGTTGCCCCTAGCAACCAATCAGATTCCACCTTTAATTTTCCAAAGAGTCTATAAGGAATGAAAGGTGGAATCTGATTGGGTGCTAGGGGCAACTGAGCCAGTTTCACTTTACACCATGTTAAATAAATCTTCCCCATTGTCTGAATCGTGTTTTTCATGGTTTTTACCTGTTTAAAACATGACCTGAACAATACCGCCATACTGTGACTGGATAACACCGCCACACCAGACCTGAACAATACTGCCATACTGTGACTTGATAACACCACCATACCAGACCTGAACAATACCACCATACTGTGACTGGATAACACCGCCACACCAGATCTGAACAATACTGCCATACTGTGACTGGATAACACCTCCACACCAGACCTGAACAATACCACCTTACTGTGACTGGATAACACCACTATACCAGACCTGACCAATACCACCATACTGTGACTGGATAACACCACTATACCAGACCTGACCAATACCACCATACTGTGACTGGATAACACCACCATACCAGACCTGACCAATACCACCATACTGTGACTGGATAACACCACCATACCAGACCTGACCAATACCACCATACTGTGACTGGATAACACCGCCATACCAGACCTGACCAATACCACCATACTGTGAATGGATAAGACCACCATACCAGACCTGAACAATACCACCAAATCCCTCCCCCCCCCAAAAAAAAAAAAAGACACTGGCAAGTCTGAATGGAGGTGAGAGGCTAAAAAAACGAGAACAAAAAAAAGTTGTCACCGGACCGTAGGTGCCTAGTGGTAAATACGGCCCTGGTTGGAGTAGGAAACAGCAGTTAAAGGACAACTCTAGCGCTGATTAAAACAGAATTGAACTGAAGCTCCAGTTGGTGTCTTCATTTTTTCTTCACTTCCTGGTTTGGGGTTTCCCATAATGCACTTTGTCTCCTGTGATGTCTGACTCTGTAGAACTGTTAGATGGCATACAGCTTGCTCAGCCAATCAGAGCTGACCAACCAGTGTCATCTGACAAAAGGAGGCTGGCCTAACAGGGCTTAGAACAGTTTCCCTTTTGATGATGTCATTGTCACAAAATGGCTGCCACAGAGCAGCCTGGGGTCAACAGTCATTAGGTAAGAATGAGTTTACTTCACTTCCTGGTGGGGGTTGAGGGGGAAAAAATAGGGAAGGATATAACAAAGTTATATAACTTTGTAATGTGTTTCAATTACTGGGAAAAAGATTTTCACCGGAGTACACCTTTAATTGTACCAACTTTTACACCTGACAAAAACACTTTTACCTGGGTGTGTAAAGAACAAAGAAACCCATAATGGGACACTACACATGCTTTGGTTAATGTGTGGGTATTAAAGATGAGCTAACCTCAAGGCTGGATCCATGTTTTCCAGGACTCCCTAGGGATGCATCCAACGTCTTTCAGCCACTGGTAATCCAATGCCGAGAGTTTGGTTTCGGACAAACCCGGACACACTCGAAATTCACTCATCTGTAGTGGCTAAGCCATTTTTGTCCCTTTGGATTCCATCAGTAAGTATTTCCTTACGATACCCATAGAATGACATATTAGTCTTTACCAGAATAAGCGCACAGACCAGGGCCCTGCAAGGTAACTACAGGAGGAAGAGGAGATGGGAATAAATTAAGCCGGCTCTCAATGGAAGGAAATCAACTGTAAATGTTAATGTCTCCTTAGCTATTGATGAGTAATAAAACCTATTGGTATGAGATATAAATCATGTATAGATCATCTACAGATAGATGCTCATATGCATATTTACTCTGTGGCCATTTAATATACGCTACTTACAATGAATGTCAATGAACGTCATCCCAGCTGATTATTAATGGAGATCGGGGATCGGGGATCGGTATCGGGGGATCGGTAATTACGGGATCGGGGATCGGTAATTATTGGCACTTATGTAGTATACAAATTTTACCATCTGTGCTTGTTCACTTGTTCTTCTATCTGTTTCCTATTCTGAAAACGCACACTTTTTTGTAAGAAACTTTGTAATTGGGTTTATTAGCCGTAAAAAGCATTTTTTACATGAAAAAGCAGTTTGAAGCTCTTCCCCCTGTCTTCATGGTTGTCTATGGAGAGGGGAGGGGTGGAGGGAGATGAGGCACCAAAACAGGACAACAAAGAGTTGGGTGGAGGGAGATGAGACACCAAAACAGGACAACAAAGAGTTAATTTACATCTACATCACTGCTCTATCTCCTCTGAAGTCAGCACTGACCTCTCTGACCTCTGAATACCGGCTTTCCCACAGCTCCCACTGTGTAATCCTTTGTTCTCTGCTATCTGCCGGTGTCTAATCCCCCTCCTCCCCCTGATGTAAAAAAACAAAAACGTGATTTCCTGATAATGAGCAGTGGATGAGAGAGAGGAGGGAGGGGGGACCTGGGGAAAGTATTTTTGAATGCAGATAATGGCATATTTGCCTAATAAACCCAATTACAAAGTTTCTTAATATTGCCTGTAGTATTGATTTCTGCACAAAAAAAAAAAAAAAAGACAGTGACACTTTAAGTTAATAAATGGGGAACACCAGTCTTCACCCTAAGTGAGACACCCACAAAAAATGTTACCTTGGTTTGGAGGACCCAGTAAGTCTGGGTATTATATGGACAGGCCATTCATTTCAGTAGGAATCTTGTAATACTTCTTTTCCCCTGCGGTGGCGCTGCAGAGAACTCTCCTTTAAAATGCCACAATCAATGCTGATCACAGTTTTAAAAAAAGAGGAGGAGAGTTTTTATCCAATAATGAGAATCCTGATAATCGCACAGTATGTTTTAGTTATATAAATTCCAGGGCTGTTGTCACAGTAACTGTTATGTCAGCCCTAATAACTGCTTAGGTATATATGAATATTACATACTCTTATGTTTTTTAATGTGGGCAGACATCTAAATAGTCAATGTAATAAATCAAGTTCCCTCCATGTGATAGTACTGTCAAATCAAATCATCCCCCAGCAAAGTGATGTCTGTTTAGTGCACTTTCATTAGCACTATGTCATGGCACAGCAGTAAGGAGTGGCTACATGTGTATGTCTGTCTGACTTTTCTTTATGTATGTACCCCTATAATTGTAAAGTGCTGCAGAATACATTGACTTTTTTATCTCACTTTTTTGTACATATTTCCTGGGCTGTTCTTAACAGCATTTGGTGACATGCTTTACAGCAAGCCTCATGGACATAGACGACAATAGACAGACTCTGTCTCCCGAAGATGGATGTTAAACATTACTGCGCGCGCTCTATCGACTGGTGTCACATGTTGCTGCAATGCTGTACAGATCAATTTACAGCAGTCTCCTCTTATCACCGCAGACAGAACAGGAAGTCTCAGCTTAGTTTTAGCCCCAGTGGTGAGAATGAAAACTGCAAGATATGAGGATTATGAGGAAATGTCACCAAAAATCCGTAAAAAATATACTTAACATAAAAAACATTATTTAAACAATGTAATTCTCTCACGACACATTCCCTTAAAGAGTTAAAGTGTCGTATTTTATTTTATTTTTTTGCAGAAATCAATAGTACGTGCGATTTTATGAAACTTTGTAATTGGGTTTATTAGGCAAATATGCCATTATCTGCATTTAAAAAGACTTTCCCCAGGTCCCCCCTTGTCTCTTTCATTCTCTGCTCATTATCAGGAAATCTTGACTCTTTTACATCAGTCGAGCCCTGTGTAACCTATGGAGAGGGGAGGAGGGAGGAGGGAGATTAGTCGCCAGCAGAAAGCAGAGAACAAAGGATTACACCTGTGTGAAAGCCGGTATTCAGAGGTCAGAGAGGTTAGTGCTGATATCAGAGGAGATAGCCCGGTGATGTAGCTGTAAATTAACTCTTTGTTGTCCTGTTTTGGTGCCTCATCTCCCTCCACCCCTCCCCTCTCCATAAGAGAACCATGAAGACAGGGAGGAGAGCTTCAAACTGCTTTTTTATGATAAAAAATGCATTTTTCGGCTAATAAACCCAATTACAAAGTTTCTTAAAATCGCCTGTACTATTGATTTCTGCAAAATAAAAAATAAAAAAATTAAACGACAGTGACACTGATCATGACTAAGCGCGCATGAGCGAAACGCGTTGATCTTATCACACAGCATGGTTTGTCCTTCTAGTTTTAACATTATTATTTAATAAAATTTTCTTTAAACGTATCTTGGAGGGCCGGAACCACACCATTTGCAGTCTATTGGCCCTTTAAATGGCTGAGAATAAAGAATTTTCTAAATATTTTCTTCTATATTTGGATATATCTATGTATTTCATCTATGGAAATCTCTATAGACTAAAAGCAGATCTACTGACAATCACATCCATGGTCCCCTGACAATATAGAAACATAAAAAAAAGTTTCTTTTAAGTGACAGTAAAGCTTTAAACCTATTTTGCAGCGGTTCTGTTTTCCTAACTTTTACAACCAATGCTTGGGGCGATAGATGGAGAGCTGCTCTATGGCCTATATTAATATATGGTAAGCGGTGGTTTATTATGTACAGGGGATATGTAAAGTAGAAAAGAGGCCCAAGGATCAGACTCGGCTAGAATGTCAAAGGTCAAACGCAATAATTTTAACCAAAAGCCTTTTGTGTATTTGGAAATCATTTGACGCTGAATAATTAAAAGCAGGTTTGCAGTAAACATATAAAAAATTGATACGTATAAAGCGAAATGACATCTTAACCGAGTCGATTTTATGCAAAGTTGCAAAATGCTTGACCCGTCTTATATAGAGTACGAACCGAGGAGAGTGATCTTCAGCCAAGCCCCGCCATGGTAATATGAATGTTTATGAGAAAGCCCTCCTCATTTGTGAACAGCACGCTGCTAGATACACGGGGTCACACGGCGAGGTAGAAAACCGAGAAGGTACATACAATGGAGGGGGGAAAGGTGAGGAGGTCCAGCTAGAATCCAGGACTACTTTAGACTAGAGATGGAACTATTCTAGATGGGACTAATTAAGCCGCATAGCTGATGCCAGATTTGGCATCTGATTTCTTCATTTCTTTCCAGAATTCAGATAAAAAAATATATTTTTAAATAATATATATTGTCTCATACGTGTTTACATGAATAGTGAGCGGCCTATCACTCTATACGCACATCTATTAATTAGCTCTTTTGGTTTGTACATCAGAAACAGAAAAATTAAAGATATATAACACCTCTAAGGATATGTCCAGTGCCAGAGCCGGCATTGCAAACATTTGGATAAGGGGGTTATCTAGGATTAAAAGGGTTATCCAGTGCTACAAAAACATGGCCATTTCCCCCCTCTCTTGTCTCCAGTTCAGGTGCGGTTTCAATTAAGCTCTATTTACTTCAATGGAACTGAGTTTGAAACCCCACCCAATCTGGAGTCAAGAGAGGGGGGAGAGTGGCCATGTTTTTGTAGCACTGAATAACCCCTTTAAATAAAGTGCAGTTACTTTCTTGCAAAAACAGTGCCACCCCTGTCCCAGGTTGTATGCGGTATTACAGTTCAGCTCTAGTCAACTCAATGGAGCTGAAAAACCCACTCTCAACCAGAGAACAAGGGTGGTGCTATTTCTGGAAGAAGGTGACCATGTTTTTCTAATCCTAGATGACCCCTTGAAATCTTGTCAACCTCATTCCTAGACAGGAAATCTTCATCTTGTTTCATCTGGATAGAGGTTGGTATCTGGTATTGCAGGTCAGCTCCATTGAATTATGAAACTTTGGTGCATACATTACCTATATGGAGCTTTAAAATTTAAAAAAATAAATAAATAAAAATAATAATAATGTACACAGCGCTACTGATAGCCAGCCTCCTTAGGTGAAGGTTCTGTACCAGCAGTGCCATATAAACCGCAATGTTTGATGAGATTGGGGTAGTGTGGTGAGCCCCCGGATGATTTTGTAGCGGTGGGCCAGTCACTTGCTAGGTGAAAGTGTGACGCCACAACTATGGTGGATGGCCGAGATACAGCTGGACCTTAAGAATTTTGTCACATGATGTGTGGTGAGCACACAGGTGTGAAGGCACGACTGCTTTTAAGATGTAAGGCCGGTTGTACCCTTTTCCCCTGTGGTCGGTGTCTTGTCGGGTTGCTGCAGGGTCCCTTGGGATAGTATAGTCTAGTCACAAGTGCTATAGTCACAGGTGGCCAGAGTGGTGTAGTAACCCTCCCGAATAGTAGTAGGACCCGCCACCCACAGAGAGGGGAAATGTCCCAAGGTTGCGGTGTAGTGCTGTGCAGGTGGTAGCCAGTAATCACAGACCCAGTAATAACGTTGACTTGCTTTACTCTTTGTGAATGTGCAGCAGGTAATACACAAATCTTCAGGTTCATGTAAAACAGTTCCAATAAATATACATACACAGAACCACCAGATCTGTGTGATAAGTGCTGAGTAGGATGTAGTAGAGTTGGCAAGGTTGTACTGAGGTAGCGTAGTAGAGAGGAGAGTGCCGTGAGAGTCTCAACCCAATTAGTAATGTGCTCTGCCGGAAGGTTGGAGTGCTTAGAATACTTGTATAATAATAATAAGAAACAACCTGTGCCTGCGTTTTGACCTTTTCATATAGTCTTCACACCGCTTTCTGCCCACTAGCTTTGGCTGAACCGTACTGATGGGTGACACAGGCCCCAGACCCTGTTACCTGGGATGAGTGGAATGGTTAGAGTTCCCAAGTACACCCGTGCTGCGAGATGGAATTAATCGACTTTCTAGTAGCTTTGCTCCACCCGGATCAGTTCCTAGCTCTTTGGCTTTTCTGCGGAGACTGTCCTGCACTGTACTGACTCCTATTCCTCGGCGTGGGTTGAGGTTATCTGTAGGCTAGTCCTCTCCTAAAGGGCTTAGCAGCGCATCATACAGCGCGTTTGGTGCTTCAAGAAAAAGGGTTGTGTGAGCTGTCTGTTCTGCGTTCTACCCATACGGGGCACTGACTAAGAACTAACTTGTAGAAGGGACCTGGCAGGGGGCCAGGGCCCAGGTAGAACCACTGAGAAGAGTTATCTGAGCTGAGTCCTTTCTCCTCCAAAGCTCAGCTAAGACTCCTCCTCACGCAAGGGACTTACCTCCTAACCAGCGTGTGTGCTGTGTTGTGGTTGGGTGGAAAGAGTGCAAGAACGGTATAGAAAAGAGAGAATAGGGCAGAAGAAAGGAGAAATCCTACTGGACAACAGAATCTGGTACATATACAAACCAAATACATATATAACCCTTTAGTTTACTGCAGCCGTGCAGCTTCTAGACCTTAGTTACACACTATAGTGACATCAAGTGGTTATCTTCAGGAACACACCAGCTATAGCAAAATCACAGACAAGTACAGACTTTTATGAAGGGTGTGAGGATAGGAACACCCACAGTGGGACACCCCAGTAGCAGCCCAGCAGTTCCCAACACAAACACTGGTGGCAGCAGAGAGGCCTGTGTCATCATTTACTGCTGTTACTCAGTGTATGATAGTAGATAAATAAACAATAAGTAAGACAGAAAGTTGCAGGTGGCGACACCAGCTGCACTCTCTTGGACTCAGCTGAGCCTAGAACAACCAGTTGATAGTAGAAGCTGTAGCAGCACTCTCTTTGACCCAGGAGGGCCTAGAACAGCCAGTTGTTGGTGGAAGGTGTAGCAGCACTCTCTTGGACCCAGTAGGGCCTAGAACAACCAGTTAATGGTGGAAACTGTAGCAGCACTCTCTTGGACCCTGTGGGGCCTAGAACAACCAGTTAATGGTGGCAGCTGTAGCAGCACTCTCTTAGACCCAGTGGGGCCTAGATCAACCAGTTGACAGTAGAAGCATTAGCACCCACAGCACTCACTTGGACCCAGTAGGGCCTAGATCAGCCAGTTGATGGTGAAACCAGCACCAGTATCAGCACTCTATTTGACCCAGTGGGGCCTAGAACAGTCTGCTGCTTGATAGTATTAGTCTTAAAGGATTTATTTAGAATCAATACATCTTAGCTGTATTCATCCAAAAGCAGCGCCACATCTGTCCTCAGGTGGTGTGTGGTATTACAACTCTGCTCCATTCACGTCAATGGAGCTGAGCTGCAATACCACACACAAACTGAGGGCGGGTGGTGCTGATTTAAAAGCTACAGTATATAAATCAAGTTTGACAAATCATACATTTATAATGGTGTGCTTTGTAACTCAAAGCTATGCGCCAAACTCAATAAACCTAGTGCCGGAGAGCCCCTTTAGATGTTATTATTGGGTGTATCTTTCCAGTATGAGTCTGGATGTTGCTAGACATCTTGTCTTTGGGCTGAGACCATAAAATGTATTGTTTGGGATAATACTCCGCTCGGGTCGTTAGGTGTTACTACTTAATTGGCCAATGCACAATCATCTTCTTGTTTATGCTTTAAGGACATACTCTCTCTGTTTCCTTTGGACAATTAATCTTACGTTCCGTCAGGTGGAGCCATAAAGGCCTTCACTTTAGGCAAGATGAAAAAAAAAAACAAGAAGAAGAAGAAGCCTATCCCCTAAGGTGCCATTAAGGAGCAGAATTAGCGATTAGAGGCAGCAAGAAAGTAGAAAAATATTTATAAACAAAGAACCTGCTGTTCCGTCTGTGGGGAAAGCATTTGTATCAAATATTTTAACGGGGCTCATTAAATATACATGGCCCCAATTGCTGGGTGTACGTCCTGATTAAGACGTGACATCAGCTTTTGGGCACATGGGTATTGGTGAGCTTCACACAAGATGTCAAGACGGTCGCCCTGCTTACACCTTCTGCGATGTGCCAACGGATAAAACAATAAGGCATCTCGGGAGATCGCTAATGAAGGATTAAACAAATTGATTTAGAGGATATAAAAAGCAGTCGTTTATCACATTAGTCACAAAGACTTGTCAAAAGCCCAAACGGCAAGTGGCAGTGGCCAAATATCAAGTGTTACAAGGTTGTTTGTTTGGAAGGACATCAGAACTTATAGTAGGACCAGGGTCCACTTTCCCATATTAAAGCGAATGTACCATTAGGTACACCACTTTGAGTTTTTTTTACATGAACATACCAGCGGCGGCGGCGCGGGGATGCCGGTGCTGTGGTCTTTTTTGCTCATGCGCACGGCACTGGTCTATTCCCGAGTCCTGGCCCGGTATAAAGCACTGGAGGTGGCCCCCAGTGGGATAAAAAAAAACACCCCTCTGTGATGTGGCTCCATAGATTCTTATGGAGCCACTTCAGAGAGGGGAGATTGTCACACTGGGGGCCGGCTGGCCCACCCCCAGTGACTCATGCCTGGCTGGTGCTTGGAATCGACCACCGCCGTGCGTGGGAACCGGTCAGCGGTTCAAAAAAAGGATCATGGCACCAACATCCCCACGCCAGTGCCGGTCTGTGCATGTAGTAAACTCAAAGCGATGTACAAATGCTGTAAGAGACGGCGGTTCCGTTCGTGCGGCTGGAGCTGCTCGCTTTATTGTGTAAACTCACAGGGTTTTCTGCGGCCGCTATTCACTGAATAGTAGCCACAGAAAACTGACATGTCAGTTGTTTGCAGCGCCGCTAGGGATCCCAGCCGAAGCGTATACTATGCTCCGGTCGGGATCCCATAGGCAGCAAAGGCATGTATATTTTCGTAATAATCACGGCCGTTGTACAACGGCCGTAGCTTTACGGACATTTACGTTGTGTGAACATAGCCTAATGGTCCATTTACTTTAAAGGGCTCTACAGGTCCAGCAGAAGTCAACCCTGTTTAGAAGCCAACTTAGGCTAGGTTCAAACTGCGTTTTCAGCATCCGTTTTTTGCAAAAAACGCATGAAAAACGGATTACAAAAAACGGATTCATTTGTGTGCATCCGTTTTTCCATTGACTTCCATTATAAAAAAAAACGGATCCAAAACGGACCAAAAAACGTTGCTGACCCTATTTTTCTGGACGTTAAAAAAAACGAATCCGTTAAACGGATGCTGAAAACGCAGTGTGAACCTAGCCTTAGGGTGGAGTATTTCTTCTCTCTTGATCCACTTAGAACTTTTTTAGACCTAATTGATATGTACATTGAATACCCTGTATAATCTGTATAATGCTCTCCCCCCCATATGATGTATGGTCACCTATTGTAAAAAAACATATTACACACTTCCTAATCATAAGCTTGTAGCTAAGATAATATTGCCAAATGTCCAAACAAAAATTGACATACGGTTGACTTAAAGGTAAACCAATTGTACCTGCGGATAGCTGCTTTTAATCCAAGTTCTGTCCTGGGGTCCCTTCGGCAGGTGATGCAGTTATTGTCCTGTGCCAAACGGCCGTGGCCTAGATTGTGTATGCATTAGGCTGGCACAACCTCTCTGTCCCTCCTCCCTGCCCTCCTCATCATTAGGAATGCTCCAGCCAGATTTTCTCTTATTCATTAGCTGTGTGAGCATGGCACATTGGCTGGGTCGTTAAGGCACCTGTGCAGTTTTTACTGCAGAGGAATAGGAAATATCCTGCCAGGGGCATTCCTAATGATGAAGAGGGTGGGGAGGAGGAAAGGAGGGGTGGTGCAAAGTTAGAGCACAGATAGTTTAGGCCACGCCCGTAGGGCACGGGGCTGCAAGTTTAAAAGTTTTTTTTTAGGACAAAAACTGCACCACCTGTTGAACGGACCCCAGGACAGATCTTGGATTAATAGCAGCTATCCGAAGGTACAAGTGTTTTTTTTATCCTCTATCTGGAGTTCCCCTTTAACTTGTCCTTGAGCTAGTGAATGTAACCCAGCTTGTGCAATGGCAATAAAAAAAACTGCAAACAAAAAGAGATTCTGCTCTTGTCTCTTTATAGTACACCCTAAAAGCAACAGTGGCATGGATCACATTATAGAGAAGTAGTGAACAGTGTAATCTGTGAATCATTCCCTGGGGTGGGCTCTGATACTTACAGTTACCTCTTGTATAGTTCTTTGTAATTCTCTGTGTGTCTCTCTACCTCTGTACTTTCCCCTCCCATCTCACTCCCCACCCATCCCTATCCATACACTTGCATTGGCAGTAACAAATCTGTCCGTGAGCTGCTAGTCCGTCCGTAAAGGAAGGAAGGAACTAAATGATAAGTGGAGGAAGAATGCCTCTAATAGGATATATTACAAAGTTTATACTATACTAGTTTATACTATACAAGTTTACTCGAACTATACTAGTTTATACTATACAAGTTTATTGGAACTATAGTAGTTTATACTATATAGGTTTATTGGGACTATAATAGTTTATACTATAGTAGTATATTGGATCAACTGTGACCTGTATATACCATAGGGAGGACTTTTAGTGGCCCATTAACAGCAGTAAAAGCACTGAAGGGTTAATCTAACAATTAAAAAAATTGAGAAACATAAGGTACTCTTTAAGGCAGGGGTGTCAAACTGACAGCCCTCCAGCTGCTGCAAAACTACCATCCCCATCATGCCTGGACAGCCAAAGCATTATCTATCCGGACATGATGAGGATTGTAGTTTTGCAACACCGCTTTGTTATAAATAGTAAGAATAATCTGAAATATTCACCGACATCATGACAGAATATACATGGGTTAGGTGAGTATGGCTCTTCTCCGTCATCTTCATTATGTATATTAGTACTGTGGGATACAAGCTATGTCACATGTGTGAACAGGGCCTAACCCTTTTGTTCTGTATGTTGTGTACTGTATATCAGATTTTTGTGGTCTGTATCTAAATTTGATATGTAGTTTCTTTAAATATCAGTTTTATTATATAGATTTTAACAAGAGGAGATGCTACTTCATCAATTCCCTGTACACTGGAGGAAAGTGTACACCATAGTGGAGTTAGACTTCAGTTCCCGCTTACTCATAAACATTGATCATAAGCACTTACCTCAAACCCCAGTCACTTCTACTATATGAGGAACATAGTGGCCCATAAATGAAGGGAGGCATACATACCGTAAATATAAACTTCTCCTTCCCTGTCTCCCGGCATTAAGTCTTCTTTTTTTCCTTATATCTGATCCTTTTTCGCAGTAATCTCAGATTGTGGCCCCCTGTTCTCTTGTTTAGTTTCTTATTAAAAACATTTACCTCCTAAACCTTCTTCAGACCTAAAGTAGGAATCTTAAAGGGGTATTCCCCTCAAATTAAACCTTCAATATGCTGCTGCTCTTGGGAAGAACATAACAGCCTCTTCTTACCTCTCCTCACTCCCTTACCTACACCATCTGAATATCGATCCTGACTCCACTTTCGAGACGGACTCATCTCGGCGGTGACAGACTGCATGGCCAATCACTAGCTGCGGCGCTGCTCCCCCTCAGCCAGTGATTGGCTGAGAGGCTGTCAGCCCCGTGACAAATCCATCGCGGAAGTGGAGGTGGAATCATTCAGCCAGGACCAGAAGATGAAGTAGGAAGGGGAGCAAGGAAAGGTAAGAACAGGCTTGTTGCTTTGTTCTTCCTGAGGGCAGCAGCATATTGAAAGCATATTAGAGCAGTGTGCCCCTTTAAGACACTGATCAAATGTTTCAAAATATTAGAAAATGAATGTAAAAAGGGGGAGGGGGTCTTAGTCCTGTACCTCCTTTTTGTACTTCCTGGTTGAGCAGTTGGTCAGTACTACAATCCCCAAAATGCACTTCTTTCCCTCAACTTCATCACAATCCTCCCACCCTGCCTGTTCCCATCACACTGTATTATGGTCAGTTCCCCACTAAGAGCTAATGTGGAATTTCACTGCAGAATATTGCACACAGTGAGGTTGTAGCACCTGCTGTGTTCATTCCCAGTCTACTCCTCTTTCTGTAGCATCATTCATCACAAGGCAGCATGCTGTAAACACTTCTCAGTCTCAGTCTAAGGGCCTTATTACACGGAGCGATTATCGGTTGAAATTTTTTTTAGATTGTTTGGATTTAAACGATAATTGTTTCGTGTAATAGCAGGCAACAATAAACCGACCAGCAAGAAATCATCAATCGTTTGATAGAATCTGGACCTATTTTCATCTTTGATCGTTCACAAATTGTTCAAACATTGTTCTGTGAAATAACACATCATTTGGTCATTCCCTGGTCTATCAGCCATGAAAGGACGAGCGACAGAACGACTGTAAGTAATGATTGTTAATCGTCCCACGTAATACCACCCTAAATGTCCCACTAAAGATATATATATATATATATATATATATATATATATATATATATATATATATATATATATGTGTATATATATATATATATATATATATATATATATATATATCAGGGGCTGGTCAGAGATGGTGACATCACTCAAGGGTGGGGCTCGAGCTCAGAGGCAGGACCTACCAGGCAACACAAGATGATACATTGTCTACAGAGAGAGGGAGGGGCCAGGATCTGGAGACAATACATATTTAAATTGAAAGAACTATACCACTTCCTGTCATGGGTAAATAAGGCAAAATAATGCTGAAGCCAGGACTATTAGTGAGAACACTATATTAGTAAGTTATATATCTTGAGGTGATAGTTTTACTTGAATCCAATTTTCTGCTACCAGGAATCCCTTTAATTCCAGTTCTAACACAATATAGGTGCTAGAAGACTATATAAATATACAGAGACGTGTGGCTTACATTTCACAGTTTTATAACATAATATTTTTGCAGCAAATTTTACACGAAGGGCAAATGTACATGATTTATTCTGCCCTGGAAGACTATGTAAACTGACCGCACTTTATGCTAAAGCAAATAAGCAATTCTGAGAAAAAGATAAAACTGGATAATGGGAAGAAATAGCAATGGCGGAGTACTGGATCTGTTTTCTTCTGAAGAAGATAAGCACATTTTATGACTGGAGTAGGAAACCCTTAGGAGTAATATCCAAGTCAGACGGAAATATTCAAGAGAATAGCTTTGACTGTGGTAAATGTGTGGATGGTGCTGCGTGCGTGTAACGAGAAGTTTATAACGATGCTTAATGGCAGTCAGGAAAGCCATTAAAAGAGGAAGACTTGAGGTTACAATATTGTTCTGGAAAGTTTATGGCCGTGCACAGAGACATTAGGTCTATATGTCCAGGATTACTTACTGCTTAATGCAGAACATCTTGAGCGTTCTTTCTGCCAGTAAGCCCATTTGGGGAGTTTCCAAAAAAGTCGAGGAGAATACATAAATTTAGCGGGGCTTCCCCTAACCAAGGAATTTTGACAGCCAGGCTGATTGTCAGAGCCAGGCATGATAGCAGAAGACTGCAATGGGCTAATGGATGGAAATGGGGCCATGGATATGAGACTGGCACTTGTTTCTATTTTACTATTGTCTACTTTTGACTTATTTTTACATTCACTGCTCCTCCTCCTAATATTATGTCCATCTAAATAATTAGTACTGATTAAAAATAAATCATCCCAAGTTAATCCAAGATTACAAATGTTTTCCCAGCCAAGACTGTTCTTCTACTCTAGAGCAGTGTGCAAAGTGATGGTGGCAATGTAAACCCTGAAATAGTCTACGGTCATTGTTATTATTGGTCCCAGTCATAGAAATCCCTTGTTCCATAAGGCTCGAGTGGAAAAAAGTGGATCCCACAGGAAAGAGAGGTAAAATTCCTCCCTTTATGTTTCCATCCCGTTTGAATCCACTTCTGGTTTTGGCACAAAAACGTCTGTGGCAGTTTTCTAAAAAACGTGTGTGTTTCCAGCCTCAAGGAGTGTGAATGCTAGGTCCTAGTTGTACTGCTGGTCCTGGTGGTGGTGCTGGTCCTGATGGTAGTGCTGGTGATGCTGGGTAAGCCTGATTGATGCCCCAACCCTCTGACCCTTATATTCACATGACCCTGAGCACTTTTTTTTGTTGTATACATGACTATGGGGAGCTGCTTTTAACAGCATGCAACATTGGGTCTGTGCTATTATTTTGGCTAATACTGAGTTTTTGCACACGGCGTACAAAATAGCACTTTTGAGCAGTTTTGACCCCTGTTCCGTTTTCATTTTTTGCCTTCGGATGGTGCTTGGTTTCTCATTAGCTACTTTGTAAGTGAGATTTACCATGGGCGATTTTTTTCAGTTTATGTCAAAAAAATTGTGCCGCAGTACTCCACCACTACCCTAGCATAGTCTCTTCAGCCAAGCTGTTTTAGCCAAAAAATTCAGCCAGAACATTCCGCAACATTTATCAAGGCACTTGCGCCTAGTGATTATTTTGGTGCAACAACTGTAAAATTTTGCACTGTTCATAAAAAGTACCACCTGCTCAAAACAATTGCACAGATGATACATCTGCCCCTTAGACGATACATCTGCCCCCTATGCCTTACGTTTTTACATTTCTGTTTAAAATGACATCCGTTATTTTGAGTCTAAAATAACGGACCTCATTTAGCTGTCTGGCCTCCCCTGGTGTTTGTACATTATTCTAGTTTGGGGTTATTAATTGCCCTTTGGTTGCGGCTTAATTAAAAAGTCCATTGAATTTAATAGTAAAAAGGGAGAAAGAACGGTGACAAAAGAAAAACTGTGTGTGAACAACTAATTAAAAAACGTCCGCTGTTTAAAATCTGTCTAAAAATAATGATCATGTTCATTATTTTGACGTCCGCAGCAAAAACGTCTGTTATTCAATACACAATACACTGTGTGCATTGGACGTCCGTCTTCCCATTGACTTCAATGCATTGCCATTGCTGTCAGTTAAAGAGGAAAATAGGCTGCTTTTTCAATATTTTTGACGTTGTGTGAACATAGCCTCACTGTAGCCCATAGGAGCCTTTAGTCTGAAGCTGACTCATTGACCTTTATAGGGGAGTATTCTTAGCATGTTGGACCATGATAAAGTCACTCTACAGGGAGGAGGAGGTGAGCAGTTACCATAATAAATCCTGTGAGATATATATATATATATATATATATATATATATGTATATATATATATATATATATATATATATATATATATATGTGTGTATGTGTGTGTGTGTGTGTGTGTGTGTGTGTGTGTGTGTGTACATTTATTGTAATTGTTTTTATGTGATTAATTGAATGGCCAAAACTGTAAGATTTATATATTTTTTTTATTATTAGGCGGTGTCAAGCAAAGTACAACCAAAAAATCTTTAAAAATATAATTAACATATAAATGAAAACGGTCATTTTTGATACTTTTTCAGGACTAACTCATGGGTGGCGTTAAGCTTGCCTGGTCTCCAATTGCAGAAAGATCAGATTTTTTGAGGGGCTTCCATTTGGCCATTAGGTTTATCAGAAGAAGAGAGAGCTTACAGATCTGTAAAATAAGCATATCTAATAGAAAGCATTGTTACATTGTTATTTTATTGTGTATTTTTTTTATTTTATTTTATATTTAGTGACCCCTTACAATCCCTAGAATAAAGAGGCCATATCTCCTTCAACTTCCTGCAAGAATAGTTTCCCTCTAACCAACCACTGTATAATGAATTGTAATACAGCCCTGTTTTAGTGAAGATTTACAATGAGGGAAAACAATACCTGTCTTTGGATGATATCTGAGAGGTTTCCAGTCAGCTGATTACAGAGGTGAACACTGTGACCTCTTCTATTCCTGCCAGACACAGTGTCATACAATGAATAGCAACCGTGCCCAGTATCGTGGCTCATCATAAGCAATTCAATGAGATGAGCTGCAATACCAAGTCCAGCCACAACCCAGTGTATGGCACTCTTCCCACAGTAAGTTATGAGGGAAAATGAGCTCAGGAACTATGTTGATCAGGTAAGAGCCCAGATTTAAACCCCCATTGGTTGCATATTGATAGCCCATTGATAAACCATCAATAAAAAAAAAAAACTCTATAGACTTTAAGTAATTTTTTCACATTTACTGAATGTTTTGCGTCTATGCACCAAGAAAAAGTAATTCTGTACATTATGCATAAGATATTGTTGACAATATAGAAATAATGTACATGTTCTCATGAGGTTTCCATCAAAGTTGTGAGCCGTTTGGTTGCAGGCCATTTTATGCCTGAGTGGAACATACATTCAGTGGAGCTGGAGTAGATGATATATTCAATTATTGCCTTTAACATACAGCACATGTAGTTTACCGCTGAATTATTTATCATGCTAGATGGAGTTGATGCTAATTGCGAGGTGAAAACACAAGTCTCCTATAGATTTACATTAATAGGTTCTGTGACCTATGCGAACCACATGTTTTACATACAGGATAACAAAGGAAGATGATAAAGCATCATTATATAACATTCTAATGGACTGCACTCCCCATCACTTTTATCAATGCTCGCTTATGATGGGGAATCTTATACAGCCAGTGTCACCGATATTTCCAGCCAGCCTGGATCTTTGTCAAGGTATCTGAGAAGACATCGGGAGATTTAGAAATGTTTGTTGGGAAATTAAAAAAAAAAAATTACATTTAAAAAGTGCCTTACAGTGGAATATCCTGTTGGGTTTAGAGATGAGCACAACTCAAATCCGTCCATACTTGAACGTTCCACATTTGATGGCTGAAGAAGTTGGATGCAGCCCTATGGAGTCCTGGAAAACATGGACACAGCCTATGGCCTTTGGCTGTATCCATGGTTCCAAGAAGTCTTGGGACGTCTTCGGCCACTGGTAATCAAATGAAGAACGTTCAGGTTCATTTTGCACAAGACTTGGAAACATTGACAGTGTGTGGTCGTAGTGCTATACGTTATCTTTATACATTTTTGAAATTGAAAATTTTTAACATGTAACACTAGAAACTAATCAGAATGTAGAAAAAGAGGCCATGGTGTTGAAGACCAATGATAAAGGTGCCATAGTGGGTCCTCTTTTTCCATGAACATTGTAAACCACTGGAGAGTAGAAACTAGAATAGATTGTGAATGCTTCTATATTGTGTTGGTTTTTTAAAACTATCATAAAAAAGATGAGGATTTCTTCAGTGCCGCTTTTACTTCTTATATCATCATTTTGAACAACTTTCCTCCATGTGATAGCCTAGCCTATGTGATATCTTTATTTACTAGAAATAACTCCTTACCATAGAAAAACAGCTCTAAAGTCTTAGCCAATGGGTTTCTACCATCCGTGCAACCTGCTCTTCAATGCCTGTTGTTAAGGAAAATCTGTCTCTAAGAACAGAGACAGATAGAATCCATGAAGTGGTGGTGAATATAGACAGTGGCTCAAGCTGTTTGATGATGTTACTTAGGTTTAGACTGTCTAGTCTAAATTTATACTGTTTGGATTAGTCTGGGTTCACACTCCAAAAAAAACGGATGAATAATGGATGAAAAAAACTAATGCATTTGTGTGCATCAGTTTTGATCCGGTTTTCCATTTGACATCAATTATACAAAAATGGATAAAAAAAAACAGATCAAAATGCACCCTTTTTTTAGCGTACACAATAACATGGTCGACCACGTTTTTGCATTTTGAACTGTGGTTTTTTTTTTTTATATCGGAAATCAATGGAAAACAAGTTCAAAACGGATGCACACAAATGCATTATTTTTTTTATCCGTTTTTCGCATTTAAAAAAACAAATTACAAGAATGCAGTGTGAACCCAGCTTTAAAGGATTTATCCAGCGCTACAAAAACATGGCCACTTTTGCCCCATTCTTGCCCCATTCTTGTCAGTTTCAAACCCCACCCAATCTGGAGACAAGAGTGCTGCAAAAGTGGGCATGTTTTTGTAGCACTGGATAACCCTTTTAAGAAAAAAATAAATAAATTATGCATTTTTACAACACCATACCTATGGGTGTATCCATGTTTTCCCGAACTCTCTAGGACTACATCCATTCAGCCAACGCCAATCAAATGCCATGAATGAATCGAATGGAATATGATCAGACTACACAGGATCTGTTTGTAGTCTGTAACCAAGGCGACACATAGAACATTAGGCACAAAACAGCACGGTTTTAAATTCAAATGCAAATTATACTTGCGGATTACATGTAACGTACCAATGTCCAAGAACTTATAAACATTGTATTCTAAACTGACACAAAAGCCATTGGAATATATAAACTGATTAAAAGCCCAAAGGCTTTTCATGTTATTTGTTCTCATCTCAATTTAAATGTAGTTTCCTTTTTTTTTTTTTTTGCTGGTCTGAACATGGCATCCGCTGGTACTAATGAACCCACAATATTAGCGGGTAATTATGGGAAGCAGGTTTTCTGCCAATTAGCGTAGCCGGCACACTTATTTACGGCGACCCACTAATTAACTATTTAGCACCGTGCCCACTGAGTAAACTTTATTCCCCGGATAAGTAAAAAGTCTATGTTGTTAAAAGACATACTTCAAATAAAAAGACCCTGTAGTGTTCAGATTAGTAAATACAATGCTGCGGGTCTTAATTATTAATGCGCTAATATAAAGCAACAATTAACCCTTGCAGCATAGGCGTACCCACCAAGCCGAGAAAGCAATGCACTTTGTAATAGAGCCGGGGGTTAAGCGAGACACATACATTATAACGCTCCTTCATTTGCATCTTTAATAAACAAATTCATATTTTATTAATAATGTCAACAAAACGGAAAGGTCTATAACAAATGATAATGCATCTGTAGGAGGAACCTGTGAGGCTGAACCATGCAGGGCTATGGGCATAGCTATAGAGGGGGCAGGGGTTCCTGGAGGATCTGAGCCCGGGGGGCTGAAGTCTGCACATAGATAAGGAGGTGGTGTTCTAGGTTTCATGTACATGTCTTCTCAGTCAAGAGATGGGGGTTAAGGAGCTGCTAGACATTAGACGGCCAGTGCCATAACTTGGGGGGAGCACAGTGGTTGTTGTAATACAGTAGGTGCAAAGTCATGTTTGTACATTTAGAATTTTACACCCAGTGCAAATAGCGCAGTATAAACCCCCCACCCCCCACCCATTCACACCAGTCTATGGCTGGACTAAGCAGCTATGCATACACTATATGCATTGCTGCTATATGCCATACACTATTTGCATTGTTGCTATATGCCATACACTATATGTATTTCTGCTATATGCAATACACTATATGCATTGCTGCTATATGCCATACACTATATGCATTGCTGCTATATGCCATACACTATATGCATTGCTGCTATATGCCATACACTATATGCATTGTTGCTATATGCCATACACTATATGCATTGCTGCTTTATGCCATATACTATATGCATTGCTGCTATATGCCATACACTATATGCATTGCTGCTATATGCCATACACTATATGCATTGCTGCTTTATGCCATATACTATATGCATTGCTGCTATATGCCATACACTATATGCATTGCTGCTATATGCCATACACTATATGCATTGCTGCTATATGCCATACACTATATGCATTGCTGCTATATGCCATACACTATATGCATTGCTGCTATATGCCATACACTATATGCATTGCTGCTATATGCCATACACTATATGCATTGCTGCTATATGCCATACAGTATATGCATTGCTGCTATATGCCATACACTATATGCATTGCTGCTATATGCCATACGCTATATGCATTGCTGCTATATGCCATACGCTATATGCATTGCTGCTATATGCCATACACTATATGCATTGCTGCTATATGCCATACACTATATGCATTGCTGCTATATGCCATACGCTATATGCATTGCTGCTATATGCCATACACTATATGCATTGGGATGACTATCTGCAATGATCGTCCCTGGAAACCCTCAACTGGCCAGTGATAAAGTGTCAGCGATCACCCAGCGAGCTGGAATACGCCTGCTAGTCGGCTGACTGGATTTTTTGACCGGCAGTAAAATCTATTGTTATCGGCCGCACATTACTATGTGTAAACAACAACAATAAATGTTAATGGCCGCAAACACGATACATTGATCGATTGTGTGACCCGACCGCATGATCAGTCATGCCTATGTAAGCACTGCAAGCGATGACCGATCTCACTGATTAGCAGCAATGTAAAAGGGGACTAAAGGAACTATTTGGCTCCGTTCCCACTGAGCAAAGGTAGCGGAATTCCGCGACGGAATTGTCCGCCGCGGAATGCCGTTAGCCTCCCGCTCATAATGGGACTCTATGGGAGGCGCGCACAGCACTGCTGCTCTGTACGCGCTGAAGAATGAACATGTTCATTCTTCAGCGCGTACAGAGCAGCAGCGCGCGCCTCCCATAGACTCCCATTATGAGCGGGAGGCTAACGGCATTCCGCGGCGGACAATTCCGTCGCGGAATTCCGCTAGCTTTGCTCAGTGGGAACGGGGCCTTACACAAAGCGATTCTCGGGTGCATTCGGCTGATATCGGCCATTACGGATGATAATCACTTTGTGTAATTGAAAATAATTTTCTTGCAAATCAGCTGGTGTCAGAAAGTTATACAGATTTGTAATTTACTTCTATAAAAAAAAAGAAAAGACAAGTCTTCCAGTACTTATCAGCTGCTGTATGTCCTACAGGAAATTTAGTTTTATTTTCAGTCTGACACAGTGCTCTCTGCTGACATCTCTGGCCAAGACAGGAACTCTGTCTCGGCTTTCTATGAATCCCCATAGAAAACCTCTCCTGCTCTGGGCAGTTCCTGTCTCGGCCAGAGAGGTCAGCAGAGAGCAGTGTGTCAGACTAAAAATAAAACATTTCCTGCATGACATACAGCAGCTAATAAGTATGGGAAGACTTGAGATTTTTTAATTGAAGTACATTACAAATCTGTATAACTTTCTGACACCAGTTGATTTGACTAAAAGAGATTTTTTTTCAGCGTACACAAAAACAACCATATAGAAATGGATATGAGAAACAGACTGCAAAAACACAGTGTGAGCCCATCCTAAGGGTACGAGCGAACTGCGAACGAAAAACCCGTCGCGGATTCTGCAGCTCGTGGATTCTGGCGACCGTGCGCATCTCCGCCTGTGTCATAGACTTCATTCTATGCATGGGTGGATTCCGCCGCCTGTCCAAAGAATGAACAAAGTCTGTGAGTGGGTGCGATCTACGGAATCTGCAACGGGTTTTCCACCGGGATTCCATAATAAGCACGTACTCTAACCCTTAGGCTATGTTCACATTTGGTAAGAGACCAGCCTTTCCGTGAACCGGCCGGTCTCAGAAAAGATCATCCCGGCCGGATGATGTTTAGCGCTGCTGAGTTCAAATTCCGTGCGCGCCCACATCAGAACTTCCCACTGCACACAATAGAGCGTGTGGCCAGAGCTGCTCGCTCCATTGTGTGGACTGACAGTGTTTTCTGCGGCCGCTATTCAGTGACATGTCAGTTTCTCGCGGCGCCGCTAGGGATCCCAGCCGGAGTGTATACTATGTGTATACACTCCGGCCGGGATTCCCTCAGCCTGCAGCTCTACGTAAGTAACAACGGTCATGATTTCTGCGGAACTTACGTAGTGTGAACATAGCCTCAGGCTATGTTCACACTACGGATGAGACTGACCGTTCCGTGACTCAGCCCGGATCATCACGGCCGGTACTTAAGTATGATCTTTCCTCCGTGGAGCTCTGATGCGGGCGCATCAGCACGCGCCCGCATCAGAGCTTCCCATAGCACAGAGTGCAGCAAGTGGAGCCGCTCGCTTCACTGTGTGAAGTGCCAGGTCCTTCTGCGGACGGAATTCATTGAATTCCGTCTGCAAATAATGGACCTGTCAGTTGTTTGCGGCGCCACATGGGAACCGGCCGGAGCATATACGATGTGTGTACGCTCCGGCCGGGATCCCATAGCAAACAATGCTATGTTCCACCCCATAAATCTACGGCTGTAGTTCGTGAACATAGCCTCAGGCTGTATATAGTATTACAGCTCAGTCCCCTTCACAGTACATACAGTATCATAAACTGAACTCCCCATCTAGAAAAACTATATATATATATATATATATATATATATATATATATATATATATATTATATCGACTTAAATTGAATTACAAGTGTATACCATTTTATCAACATAGTTTTCTTTGAACAGTTAGAATGTAATTCTTAGGTTTCAGTAATTCCATTTGATCACATGTGAGTGTAAAGGGGACATTTTGCTCCTATTAAAAGCACAATAAAGGTCACGTTCTCACCCTCTGCTGGGCCAACAAGCTGTTCACCCCTATCTAGAGAATCCGTAATAGCACACTACTGCCACTAGGTGGGGAGAGTACAGCGAAATGTTTCTGCTTGGGTCAGGAGGAAACTTTACAGTCTATCAATCACTATTTTCTTTTAATTGGTTCTTTGTATCTTACATGAATTATATATGTTATTAAGTAATAATAATAATAATAATAATAGTGCTAGTTTTATGTGTTTTTTAATTGTTGAATGTTTCTAAACGTAATACTGTGAAACAGGTGTTAAAGGGGTTATCCAGCGCTACAAAAACATGGCCACTTTTCCCCCTCTTGTCTCCAGTTCAGGTGCGGTTTGCAATTAAGCTCCATTTACTTCAATGGAACTGAGTTTCAAAACCCCACCCAAACTGGAGACAACAGTAGGGGGAAAGTGGCCATGTTTTTGTAGCGCTGAATAAACCCCTTTAAATACACCAATCCATCTCTTTATACCGTGTAATATAAACCACATGCAGTTGGAGATGCATAGAAATAAAAGGAAATCCGTCATCTATGAGCTGAGCGTTTTCACAAGTTCACTAAACACTAGAGATGAGCAAATCCCAAACTTATTTGGGTCCGTCTGAAATATTTGCAGTATTTGATTACCAGTGGCTGCAGAAGTTGGATGTAGCCCTAGGGAGTCCTGAAAAATATGGATACAGCCATAGGCCTATGGCTTCATCTATGTTTTCCTGGCTGTCTTAGGGCTACATCCAACTTCTGCAGCCACTGGTAATCAAATACTGCACACTTGGGTTCAGACGGTTCGCTCATCTCTACTCAATACTAATCTTTAATAATCAATGCCAGGCAGCTGCTGTAAAGGCTTTCAAAGGATCATAAGAACTAGATTGGATACACAGTAGGCAAAGTAAGTTGGGTAATACTAAAAAATAGTATCTATCTATCTATCTATCTATCTATCTATCTATCTCCTATCTATCTATCTATCTATCTATCTCCTATCTATCTATCTATCTATTTATCTCCTATCTATCTATCTATCTATCTATCTATCTATCTATCTATCTCCTATCTATCTATCTCCTATCTATCTATCTATCTATCTATCTATCTATCTATCTATCTTCTATCTATCTATCTATCTATCTATCTATCTATCTATCATCTATCTATCTATCTATCTATCTATCTATCTATCTCCTATCTATCTATCTATCTATCTATCTATCTATTTATCTCCTATCTATCTATCTATCTATCTATCTATCTATCTATCTATTATCTATCTATCTATCTATCTATCTATCTATCTATCTATCTCCTATCTATCTATCTATCTCCTATCTATCTATCTATCTATCTATCTATCTATCTATCTATCTATCTATCTATCTATCTCCTATCTATCTATCTATTTACTATCTATCTATCTCCTATCTATCTATCTATCTATCTATCTATCTATCTATCTATCTATCTATCTATCTCCTATCTATCTATCTATCTATCTATCTATTTACTATCTATCTATCTATTTACTATCTATCTATCTATCTATCTATCTATCTATCTATCTCCTATCTATCTATCTATCTATCTATCTATCTATCTATCTCCTATCTATCTATCTATCTATCTATCTATCTCCTATCTATCTATCTATCTATCTATCTATCTATCTATTTACTATCTATCTATCTATTTATCTATCTATCTATCATCTATCTATCTCCCATCTATCTATCTATCTATCTATCTATCTATCTATCTATCTATCTATCTCCTATCTATCTATCTATCTATCTATCTATCTATCTATCTCCTATCTATCTATCTATCTATCTATCTCCTATCTATCTATCTATCTATCTATCTATCTATCTATCTATCTATCTATCATCTATCTATCTATCTATCTATCTATCTATCTATCTATCTATCTCCTATCTATCTCCTATCTATCTATCTATCTATCTATCTATCTATTTACTATCTATCTATCTATTTATCTATCTATCTATCTATCTATCTATCCATCCATCCATCCACCCATCCATCCATCCATCCATCCATCTATCGTCTAGCTAAAAAATACTGTGCACTTTAGTAAATTTTTTTCAACACTTCTCAAAAACATTCATTAGCCTCAGTAATAGCCGCCATATTTACTCCCCTGGAGATATACCTGTCGTCAACAGTCCTTCCCTCCATCTGCTGGATTACTCCAGTCTTTGATCAATGGACAGGACCCTGCCTGCTGACCATATTGTCCACCATCCCCGCTCACTGTTTTGTGTGTGTGACGCTGTGTATGTTAGTTACATTGGTAATTACTGTGTACAGCATTTCTTAGAGAAGAAAAAAAAAGAAGAAGAAGAAGAGCCTATGACAGCCGGCAGCTTGCTCCTGTTGGTGTGAAAGATGAAAAGCTTTTCTTGGTAGTTGCTGTAGGCTATCTCAACTCATCCTGGTTCTCCTCCCCTCCCTTTTCTTCTGCTCAACAGACACGCTCCACCTCAAGCTCTAGGGCATAAGCCGCAGCAGATGAGGAATGGCTGTAAAGAGCAACCAGTAGCTGCCTGTATGTCCATGTGACCAAGTGTGTCAGCTGTCAAGCAGAGCAGAATGTCATCAAGTAATTACCTGCCTACTTGCTCTCCCCACAGGGTGAATATGAGACACTGAGAAAGACGGTTGAAAAGAGACACGAGAGCGAATCACCAAAATAAACTTGGAAAACTTTTGAGTTAAAGTTTCGTCTTTGTCTGACACACGTAAAGAATCACAACCGGCTGGTCTTCCTGATGTGCCCAGGTCAGACCTGTAACCGTAGAGCCCATACTCTACGTAGGGTCTATTTTACCTCATGGCTCATAGGGTTCTACTGCCTGTTGTGTTATAGTTAGACAATGACTGTATTATTCTCTACATTAGTGCTAAGAAAGTTACTCGCTTCTACGTAGGGATACTAATATCTACTTTCAAGTACCCTTTTAGGCCATCCCAAGACAAAAACATCAATTTGTTGGAGCAGCGAGCAAATACAAAAAGTACTTTAAAAAAAAAAAAAAAAATTCTATAGATCCATTGATTTCAATGGGCACCGTGCAATGCTTTATTTTCCCTATGGTACCACTAAATAGGAATTCAACACATGGAGGGAGATTTATCAAATTGGTGTAAAGTGTAACTAGCTCAGTTGCCCCTAGCAACCAATCAGATTCCACTTTTATTCCTCACAGACTCTTTGGAAAATGAAAGGTGGAATCTGATTGGTTGCTAGGGGCAACTGAGCTAGTTTCACTTTACACCATGTTTGATAAATCTCCCCCATGGTGTCCAAAGTGGAAAATTCCTTAAAGCAAATGTACCATCAGTATATTCGTTGTAAAGCCTTGCACATGGAGAGAACTGCAGCGGTGTGAAGCCGATACCGCGGCTCTTTTTTGAACCGCGGCCCGCTTCCCGCATACGGTGCTGTTCTGTTCCCGGGCGCCAGCCGGGGGTGAAGCACTGGAGGCAGGCCAGACCACCTTGAATGATACAACTTCATTACATTTCCTCCCACTGGGGGTGGGCCGGCCCACCTCCAGTACTTTACCCCCAGCCAGTGCCCAGGAATAGAATGGCGGTGTATGTGGGAACACTGTTGCGATTCAAAAAAGGATCGCGGCACTAGCTTTGCCACTCCGGCGCCGTTCTATCCATGTGCAAGACTTAAAGCGAATGTACTGATGTACTGTTGACCAAATATACGCAGATGTGATATAGCTGACAGCTGATGGCAGCAAACGGCCGCATGGATATTCTAGCGATCGTTCGGACTGTCTTGGTTACATGATTAGCGAGCCGTGTAACAGGATCTGTAAATGAGCACCGATTTGGAGATTGGCGATTATGTACAGCCCTATGTACACCAACCGAAGCATTTGGAAAGCGGCACTTATTTATAGAGACTAAAGGTAGTATTACACGGGTGATGAAGGCCCGATAATAACTGTAAACTAGCTAACTCGTTTACTGGGCCCGGTTATCATTTAACAAGGGCTGCAGGGAAGTCGTTACCGATGTCCTTGCAGCTCTTCACTTTTACTTTATACATTACCTGTCCAGGCTGCAGGGCTCCTCTTGCGGTCTTCTCCCCGGGTCCCACACGCTCCAGCTTCAGAGCGGCCTGTCTCAGCTGACTGACTGGCTGCGCAGCCTGTCAGCTCAGACAGGCCGCTCTGAAGCTGGAGCGTGTGGGACCCGGGGAGAAGACCGCAAGAGGAGCCCTGCAGCCTGAATAGGAAATGTATATTGTCAGTCGCCGGACGGGCACCGCTATTACACATAGCGGTGCGCGGTCGGCGCTCGACAATTATAGGTCCAAACTATATTAACGATTAGCCGATGATCGCTGTCATCGGCTGATCATTGTATTTATTACATGGAGCGATAATCGGACGAATAAGGCCCATTTGGCCGATTATCGTTCCGTGTAATAGTACCCTAAAGAAATCAATGGCTGAGCCACAATTTTTGGGTTTCACCACATTTACTCCAGTGTTGCTTAACACTCATCTTTGTGCAGCTATTGATAATGCAATGTGCCCAATGATTGGAATATACACCGCCCCCTCCAGGTATACTTCCGAGATGTGTGAATGCAGGAAGTTGGGATTGGAGGGTATTTTTTCTTTTCTATTACCTTCTTATTTATCAATAGGCATCTACAGTATATTAAAATAATCAGTAGATGTGCTACTCTCATATAGGAAACACTTCGAATAACCCTTAGAGCCATATTACATGGCCCAATCACTACTATAAGCGAGCACCGATCTGCTAGATCGGCACTTGTTTACTGAGCCTATTACGCAGCTCGAAAATCGTTATTATTAATCGATAATCATTAGCGATGTCCATGCACTCCTTGCTGTATATAGTAGATAATTAAGTATATACGTTACCTTTCCACGCTCCCTGTTGTAACACTCATTTCTGTCCGCTGGCCTTTGAAGTGACAGGCCGCTCAGCCAATCACTGGCCGGGATACGACCTCGCCGCAGCCAGTGATTGGCTGAGCAGTCTGTCACTTTGAAGCCCATGTAGAAGCTTCAGCGGCGATGAACAGGCAGAAACGAGAAGAACATCAGGAAACGTGGACAGGTGTGTATAACGTTTATTTATTGTTTTTGCACAGTCATTAGCCGTCAGCTGTATATCATTGTTACATGCAGTGATGCACAGTCAGTGGACAATGATTTTTAGACAGGGCCAAAAGACACGATCAGTCGATGATCATTGTTACATAGTTACATAATTACATAGTTAATACGGTTGAAAAAAGACACATGTCCATTAAGTTCAACCAAGGCGGGGATGGATACAGGGAAGGGGGAGGGCTGACAGGTTCTATACATATGCATTTATATTATTTTGCTTTAAGAACTTGTCTAGGCCGGTTTTGAAGCCCTCTACTGTTTTTGCTGTGACCAGATCCTGGGGTAGACTGTTCCACAGATTCACAGTTCTCATGGTAAAGAAGACTTGTCGCCTCTGGAGATTGAACCTTTTTTTCTCCAGGCGGAGGCAATGCCCTCTTGTCCTTTGAGGGGGTTTTACCTGGAACATCTTTTCCCCATATTTCTTGTAGGGGCCATTTATATATTTAAATAAATTAATCATATCTCCCCTTAAACGTCTCTTCTCCAGACTAAACAAATGTAATTCTTTTAATCTCTCCCCATAACTAAGATGTTCCATTCCCCTTATTAGTTTAGTTGCCCGTCTTTGTACCCTCTCCAGCTCTAGAACATCCTTTTTATGAATCGGATTCCAAAACTGGACGGCATACTCCAGATGAGGCCGCACCAAAGCTTTATAAAGCAGTAATATTATATCCCTCTCCCAAGAGTCCATGCCTGTTTTAATGCATGACAATATCCTACTGGCCTTAGAAGCAGCTGACTGACATTGTGTACTGTTCTGTAGTCTATTATCTACAAGTACACCCAGATCCTTCTCCATCAGCGACTCTCCCAGAGTAACTCCCCCCAGGACATATGATGCATGTGGGTTATTAGTACCAAGGTGCATAACTTTACATTTATCCACATTGAACCTCATTTGCCAAGTGGACGCCCAAACACTCAGTGTGTCTAAGTCATCCTGTAAGATCTGCACATCCTCCATAGACTGTACTGTACTACAAAGCTTGGTGTCATCTGCAAAGATAGAAACATTGCTGTTAATTCCATTCTCAATATCATTAATAAACGAGTTAAACAGAAGAGGGCCCAGTACTGACCCTTGGGGTACACCACTTATTACCGGGGACCATTCCGAGTAGGAATCATTGACCACCACTCTCTAGGTACGATTATTAAGCCAGTTTTCAATTCAGTTACACATTAAATTTTCCAAACCGATAGACTTTAACTTACCCATCAGACGTCCATGAGGAACTGTGTCAAACGCTTTTGCAAAATCCAGGTACACGGTATCCACAGCCGCGCCGCTATCCAGGCTTCTACTTACCTCTTCATAGAAACATATTAGGTTGGTTTGACAGCTTCTGTCCTTAGTAAAACCATGCTGGTTATCACCTATAATACTATTGTCTTTATTACACGATAAAGGCGATAATCTGCCAAATCGTCCGGCAGATTATTGCTGTGTGTAATAGGGCCCTTAGCATTAAGGTTGTCTATTTCCTAGAACTCCTTGGTTATGTTCAGTTTCCTTGCAGCATTACTGCAGAGGGAATGAAGAATTACCCAATTCTCCTTAATGAGTTTTCCAACTATTGCATGGACGTGCCCAGTCCTCCAGCGTAAGGGCCCTATTACAAGGGACGATAATCGGCCAAATCGGCCCTATCCAGCTGATTATCGTTCCGTGTAATAAACACAATGATCACAATTGATAATTTATATAAAAAAATTAAAATATGGAATAGACTTCCGTTGGGGATGGCATCCAGGATAGGAATAGTTAAGCTGATAATTCTCCCAAAGATCCTCTATGTGTTATATAATTCCCCAATATGGATAAGTAAGCGCTATTTCAAAATAATTGTGAAAATGTGCAATGCCTTGATATGGAAGAATAAAGTAGTTAGAATTAAATATGATACTCTAATTAGTGGGAGAAAGGAGGGTGGTCTAAGATTGCCCGATTTTGAGAGATATTTTCTGGCGGCGCAGATGTCCTATATTATTAGATGGAGAGATTTTGATTTTGCTAACAGGTGGGAGTGTAAGACCGATAAATATTGCCCTGACCTTCCTACTATTTTGGATATGAACCAGAGGTTCGATAGACTGACTGAACCCATTTGGTATATGCTTAGTCAAGTATGGCAAACAGTAAAAAGAAAAATGAATATGGTACATAGCAATGAATTTACCCCTCTATGGGGGAACCCCTCTCTTATACAGTTTTATAAAATCTCTGATTATAGTTTTTGGGGAAGATATGGAATCACTAAAGTTAGGCACCTTTTTGATAATTTGGGAGTTCTCAAGTCATTTGATGTTTTGGTCACGGAATTTGATATTCCCAATAATGCACAGTTTAGATATTGGCAAGTGACACACGCAGTGAAAAGTACTGAGGACTATAATATGTTTATGGTTGTATCTCACGAATTATTTGATGAGGGAATCACTAGGGCTAAGAAAGGGCTTATAGGTAAAATATATAAAAAAATTAATGCAATATAATCAAGGTAAAAATGATATGTCATATAAGGATAAGTGGGAATATGATTTAGGGGCCGATTCGGTTGATTGGGATAGTACTTTCGATGCAGTTGACCAGGTTAGCCTGAGACTTAATCATAAGATATCCCAATTATTTATTATTTATAGAGTACACTATACACCGGTGAAATTATTTAGAATGAAGTTACGTCAAACGAATAAATGTAATAAATGTATGAGAGAGGGGGGGATTTAATTCATGTCATGTGGCGTTGTCCCAAACTCCATCGCTATTGGGGGGAAATTACCCAATATTTAAATAATGTAATGGGGATTAATTTAAATGAAAATCCTAAGCAATACTTATTGGGTGATCTGTCTGATTTAATGTATACACCGGAAAAAAAAAAGAGTTCTATACAAGGCCCTGTTTGCTGCTAGAAACTGTATCTTGAAGAGATGGGTAACGTCCAAAGAACCAACTTTCAGTGATTGGAAAAGAGAAATGCATGGAGTTACTTTGATGGAAGAGATTGAGGCAAAGAGAATAGGGAGGATGGAGACGTTTAGGGAAGTATGGGGGAAGTGGCGGGATTGATAGTTTAGGACTCGAGCTCTATGTGGTGGGTGGATGGTGGGGGGGAGAGGAGATGAGAGAAATTATTATTATTTGATTTTTTTTTTTTGAGGGGGGGGGAGGGTGGGATGCTGGGGGGGGGGGATACTGAATAGAATAAGGTAGGGTATGTTAATTGGTTTTTTACTGTATAATGATGTGTAACGCCTGGACTAGTGGATCCACTGGATCGTCACCAGCGATGGCACTAACCTCACCAGGGGGCGGAGTCTAAGGGGCCGCTGGTTTTCACCAGAGCCCGCCGCAAGGCGGGATGGACTTGCTGCGGCAGGCGACCCCCAGGTCGCTACCCCTGGCTCGGTGCTGGTGACGGCAGGCGAGGCGTAGCAGGAGCCGTAGGCAGGAGATGATACTGGCAATGGTCTGTAGGTGAGACCGCACGTGACAGGCAGAACACAGGAACTGAAGTATAACGGGGAAGCAGGAACCAGGAACAAGGAGTGGGGACCAGGTAGCGGACAGGGATCAGAAACAAGGACTAGGGACCAGGTAGCGGCCAGGAATCAGGAACAACAGGGAGCTGGGCCAAACGCTATGGGAAGCATGTAGAGGCTCCAACACAAGGGACAGGGCATGCTGGGATTTATAGGGGAGTGATTGGTGCAACTAACCAATTAAGGGCGGACTGGCCCTTTAAATCTGAGACAGCCGGCGCGCGCGCCCTAGGAGGCGGGGACGCGCGCGCCGGCCGGCACAGCGACAGACAGGAACGTGGAGAGGTGAGGCGCCCCCCGGGGCCGAAGTAACAGCAGCGCCGGGTCCCTGACTAAGGACACCGGCTGCTGCATGGGGCAGGAGGCGGTCGCGGCGGCGGCCCGGAACGCGGGATGCCGCCGCGGCCGTGACAGTACCCCCCCTTTGGCCTCCCCCTCTTTCTTGCCTGCAGATGGCACAGGAAGCCACAAAGTCTTTGACATCTTGGAACAGACTGGACCACCAGTAGTGACGGGAGATCCGTTGGCCGGTCTTACGGACTCCAGAGTGCCCGGCCTCCAATGAGGAATGTCCCCACTTCAAAATACCTCTTCGAAGCGCAGGGTGAACATGGGTCTTTCCGGGGGGTATTCTCTGAAGGGTAGAGGTGACGACTGGTACTAGGCGATCAGGAGGTATACTGTGGCGAGGGGATGTGGGTTTGTGGATGAGATCCTTCTCGGCAGAGAAGGCATCCGCCAAGTCTTGGTCTTCTGCCGGTAGGCCGGATAGAGGCTTGGCGGGGTCAGGTGACGACACCGAGTACTTGGTCTGAGGTGACTTGAGACACTGGTTGGAACAGTCCTGTCCCCAACTGATAATCACCCCGGTTCTCCAGTCCAGCTTAGGAGCATGTAATTGCAGCCAAGGGAGTCCCAGGAGGATGGCGGGGGATGAATGGGGCAGGACGTAGAAGGATATCTTTTCCTGATGTAAAGGACCCACCTGGAGGACTAGAGGTGCGGTCTGGAAATATATCTGGTCGGTAAGAATCTCGCCCGTGACCGAGGAGATAGTCAAGGGCCTGGCTAGTTGGATCACGGGTAGCCGCCATCTTTGGACCAACGTTGCCGCAATAAAACTGCCTGCTGACCCAGAATCGAGAAAAGGCAGTAGTCTGGTGATTTTGTCCTGAGGGTGACTGGATGGAAACCGGCATAGACAAACTTGGAAAGGTAGCGTTCACGCCTAGGGACACCTGTCCCACCGGACCTAGGTGCGAGCATTTCCCGGACGTTTGGGGACATAGGGGACATCTCAGCCGAAAGTGATCCGAACCACCGCAGTAGAGGCAGAGATTCAGCTCCAGACGACGGATTCTTTCATCAGGCGTCAGGTGAGCCCGTTCCACCTGCATGGGAATCTCAGGAGAGGGCTGGGACATCGGAAAGTCAGGATTCTGGAAAACCGGCGCCAGCTGGGGATGGCGACGGGAACGGCTTAGTAGATGTTCATGCCGAACCTCCTCCTCCCTCTCCGAAAAACGAGTATCAACTCTGGCGGCCAGTAGGATGAGTTCGTTCAGGGAGGTAGGTAGGTCTCGGGCGGAAAGCACGTCTTTCACTTGACTGGATAGGCCCTTCTTGAAGGTGGCTATTAGAGCGGCTTCATTCCAGTCCAATTCAGCCGCCAGGGTACGGAACTGGATGGCGTAATCGCCAACAGAAGAGCTCCCTTGAGAGAGGTTGAGGAGAGCAGTCTCGGCTGAAGAAGCACGGGCAGGTTCCTCAAAGACGGAGCAAAACTCGAATAGGAAGGCCCGGAGATTGGCAGCAACAGGATCATCACGGTCCCACAGTGGCGTGGCCCAGGCCAGGGCTCTACCCTCCAATAGGCTGATGATGAAAGCCACTTTAGAGCGCTCGGTGGAAAACTGGCTACTTAAAAGTTTAATATGCATGGTGCACTGAGTCAGGAATCCTCTGCACAACTTGGAGTCACCAGAGTATTTGCTTGGAAGAGCAAGTCGGAGTGTAGAAACAGCGTCAGGAGGTGGTGTGCGCTGTAAGGCGGCAGTGAGTTGCTGGATCTGCTGCGACTGTTTCTGGATTTGTTGCGCCTGTTGAGCGACCACTCTGGCGACGTCACGGAGATCAGGCACCTCGCCGGGATCCATGGTTGGAGCCTACTGTAACGCCTGGACTAGTGGATCCACTGGACCGTCACCAGCGATGGCACTAACCTCACCAGGGGGCGGAGTCTAAGGGGCCGCTGGTTTTCACCAGAGCCCGCCGCAAGGCGGGATGGACTTGCTGCGGCAGGCGACCCCCAGGTCGCTACCCCTGGCTCGGTGCTGGTGACGGCAGGCGAGGCGTAGCAGGAGCCGTAGGCAGGAGATGATACTGGCAATGGTCTGTAGGTGAGACCGCACGTGACAGGCAGAACACAGGAACTGAAGTATAACGGGGAAGCAGGAACCAGGAACAAGGAGTGGGGACCAGGTAGCGGACAGGGATCAGGAACAAGGACTAGGGACCAGGTAGCGGCCAGGAATCAGGAACAACAGGGAGCTGGGCCAAACGCTATGGGAAGCATGTAGAGGCTCCAACACAAGGGACAGGGCATGCTGGGATTTATAGGGGAGTGATTGGTGCAACTAACCAATTAAGGGCGGACTGGCCCTTTAAATCTGAGACAGCCGGCGCGCGCGCGCCCTAGGAGGCGGGGACGCGCGCGCCGGCCGGCACAGCGACAGACAGGAACGTGGAGAGGTGAGGCGCCCCCCAGGGCCGAAGTAACAGCAGCGCCGGGTCCCTGACTATGGACACCGGCTGCTGCATGGGGCAGGAGGCGGTCGCGGCGGCGGCCCGGAACGCGGGACGCCGCCGCGGCCGTGACATGATGGGATTAGGCTGGCATGTGATCTGTGGACCGTCCCGGAGGACCCTCGCTCTTATAGTATTTGAGTTCGTTGTTCCTGGCGGGTGGGGAATGGTTAGAACCTAATGCAAAAATAGACTCAGGAAAGGGGGGGAAGAGAGGGTAGTTGACCGTGGGTGCCGGGGGCTGGTGTTACTCGGCCGGGTCGGCACTGGAGGGCCTGTCCGGAGTTGGGAAGGGGAACCTTCCTCTGTGTTTTGTCTTGTTTTTTTTCTTTTTGTTTTTTTTTTCTCTTCTTAGGTTGTTATTATTATTTTTTTTTTGTGTGTTTGTGTTTTAGTTGTCTGGGTTGCTGTTGTTTTTGTTCTTTTTTAGGGTGACGAGTCGAAGAGTACTCTGAAAGGCATGAAGTCTGGTGGAAAACGAGATGGAAGCCGTATGAGATGCTCTAAGACTTAATAATCGAGCACTAATTATTATTTTATATCGAAATAGAGAGATCGGGGGAGAAGTAATAGGACTGAGGGTGTCATTATATATGTACCCGAAGGCTATGTGAAACCTTGCCTCTCTGTGATGTGTTTGAACATGCACAATAATTAAGGTTGGGAAGTAGCAGTAGGATATGGAACTTACTTGAAGTGAGTTGTAGTCCTCTGCGAAACCTATAAACCGCTTTTTTTTTGTGTTTAAGGTCAGTAGGGATATTAGTGTTGTGATTTGTTTATTTATTTATTTTTTTGTTTATTATTTTTTAAATTTTATTTTTTGCTTTATTGTGTTACTGAGTATTGGGGGTTCTCCATTTTCGACGAGGGGGGCACTCCGTTGACGGCTCGGTGGTGGGCGCCGGGCCCGGGACCCATGGGCAGCTTATATCTTGACCCCTAAATTCATGCTAGTATAAACAGTAATACATGGAGGTGGAAAAATAAGGAATATAATTTGGCACTTCTATTTATTGATGTGATGATTGAGGGGGGTCCTCCCAGTGCTGATTTGTAATCGGGAAAAGATATCTGCCATAGACATAGGATAATGTTTTGTTTAATCTAAAAGTTAATATGATATTACTGATTTGTGTCCTTGACCCATTTTATGCAAGAATCCTATTGTTTGTGACTAACTTGGGTGTACGATTTTTTGCCAAGTCAACCCTATCCTACCAACAGGCTCGACTAAATTACGCTGTTAATTTGCAAAAAAAATAAATAAATAAAAAATAAACACAATGATCAGATGATGACAAAGATCATCGGCTGATAGTTAATGTAGGTTTGGACCTATAATTATCGGGCGTCTACCGCGCATCGCTGCGTGTAATAGCGATGGACAGTCGTCGGCTGGCGTATTCCAAACTGTATACATTACCCATCCAGGCTGCAGGGCTCCTCTTGCTCTCTGCTTCTCCCCAGGTCCCGTGCACTCCAGCTTCAGAGCGGCCTGTCTGAGCTGACAGGCCGCTCAGCCAATCACAGGCCGGAACCGCCGGGACCTGGGGAGAGGCAGACCACAAGAGCAGCCCTGCAGCTTGGATAGGTAATGTATAGAGTTTAAGCAAGGGCTGCAAGGACATCGGTAACGATGTCCATGCAGCCCTTATTAAAATTATTATCGTGCCCAGGAAATGAGCGACCAATCTAGCAGAACGTCGTTCGTTTACAGTTATTATCGGGCCTTCATCGTCCCGTGTAATAGGACCCTAAGAGACACTCTTTGTAGATTATATATCTTCAAATATATTCTCTTAATTCCTAATCCATCTAGAGCTGATCATTATAAGCAGTTAACCCTTTGAAAGAAGGAATCCTTAAGTCATGTCAGATTTATGGTAATTTGGGACGGTGGATGGTCCGCAGGCTCATTTATGTAGCACCCTCCTGTCTTCATCTGTTACAAGACTTGTAAATATCCCCATTTTGGCCAATTTTACAGATCAATTAAGACAACATTTACACGGCATATGGTTTCTTCAGGTCACCGTGTCAGAAGTGAATGGGCAGCAGCAGTGGTCATTATAGCCTTAGGAGGAAAAGAGACAATTAGGGAGGACACAGTAGGAATCTCTCCCCCTGCACTAGGAGGATGCTGGATCCCAGAAGCAAATACTTGGTCACAAACACAATGCACATCTACAATATCCAGATGTTCACATAAAGTTTACAGACTCTAGGGATATATTACCCATCATCAGCGTTCAGAACAGTGATTTAGAAAGTTACTTTTGTTGATCACATTAACAAGTAAATACAATGTCGATTTGTTAACAGGAGGAATTCAGCTTTATATTCTTGTTATATTGTGATTAAAAAATTGTTTGGCCTGGATTGTCATATCAGCATTTTGTATCAAGCTCCAATATGTTATTTATTTTACATTATATATATATATATATATATATATATATATATATATATATATTTATATATATATATATATATATGATGGCCCTCTTCTTTGCCGGAAACTGCAGGACTACTCAAGCCCTGATTCAGGCACATACAGGCTACATACATTGCAATACACAAATACTGAGCTTCCCCTGATATCTGTTGTAATCCATGTAAGCATTAGAATAGACATAAGACTTGAGGAAGCTGTCTGTGTCAGGAGCGCTGCAGCCGGGGCACAATGTAGCAAAGAGATAACTGTAGCAGCACTAGTGACACAGACCACTTTCCCAAGTGTAATGTATATTGTAATGCTAACATGCATTAAAATAAACACCAAGGGATGCATCAGCGTTTGCAATATGTAATTGTGCTGAGAACAGGGCTTGAGCAGCCCTGCAGTTCCCAACACTGCCACTCGAGGTAGCAGAGGGACAGCGCCATTCAATGTAAAAAATAAAATAAAATAACTTTATTTGATGGAAGAACCCTTTAAGAAAAACAGAATTGAAAGTACCAGATTATGCTAATCAGCCATTGGGCCTCTGGATTGAATTCCCTTTCTAACAAACAAGAATAGATCAGTAGAGTCTCTTAATTCTAGTTCTGAATATAATTTTAAATCTAGTAAAAAAAGGAGGAACATCAAGGAACATCCTTGTCATCGAGGCATTGTTGGCTTTCAATATAATCTTCTTAATAATTTGCCCATTCTGCTATACATGGTCCAATAATATAAATTCTTTAGAATCTTTTGAATTAAAATTTTTAATTTTGTAAATTTTTTAAAATTCCAATCTAATTTCTAGTGCACATGATAGAGCCGTAGGTTCCTCTCCGGGATCTGTACATTGAGGCTGCACGCTTTGCTGAAATGAGTAGCCCCGTCCCTTGTGAGACAGGATTGTGTTTCTCAGGTAATGAGTATTTGACCAACACTAGATCAAGCTTCAGGGACACCCTTTTGCAGATCATATGACTGAATCTAATTTTGTTGGGTAGTTTTGTCATTTCTATTTCTTATCTTGCCTTCCGCACACCCCTGCTACATTTCATTCCAAGTATCCCACATCAGCGATCAGGTTACCCAACCTTCACAATGTACGTTCATCTATTATTCAGCATGTTATCGTATATTTTAGTGTACAGTCACAACGAAATAACACTAAATGGCTACACTGCAGATTGTATGAGTGCCTTGTGTTGGAACAATAATTGCTTGGGTTTTGCCATAATTGATTGTAGATTTCTGAACCAGAAAGCAGTTTTTTCCCCTATGTAAAAGAAGAAACTTTATATCTTCTTTTATTCATCTTTTTAGGCCTATGCTATAACATAGCATTTACACATTAAACCAATTCAGTTGTATCCAATTTATATAGAATCATATTTTTTATTATTATTATTATTATTATTATTATTATTGTTGTTGCTATTATTATTAGCCCCTCCCCAGCATACATTCTGGGACTTAATGCTCCAGTAATTATTTTTTTCATATTTCCCTGGTCACCATCCAGGATACTTTTTTTGCAGGTTGTACATTTTTAAAGGCGGCAATTTAGGATTCGATCATTTTAATTTATAAAAATTTTACAAAATTTAGTTTATTTTTTTGCACTGTCACGACTTGGGGTCAATGCCCAGGTCGTTATTGGACATCAGCTTATGGGATCATAATGATGTTATCTTTGCCCCCTCTCCTCTGTCCCCTGCCGCTGTTACAATCTTGTGACAGCGGCAGGGGAGAGAGGGGAGGGGGCAGATTGCCCTGCTTCCCTCCCTCCCCCCGCCCAGCCTCCGCAGCCAGGAAACCGGAAGCCTGAGGCTGCCGGTTTCCATGGCTACCATTGGGGCTCTGCGATCACTTCGCAGTGCCCGATGGACACGGGACAGAGAATTCTCCCTCTGTAGAGGGAGAATTCCCTGTCAGGAGCCCTATAGATGCTGCTGTCGTGCTAACCACAGTATATATAGAGTTAACTCTAAGCACCGGAGCGCAGCTTTGGTGCTGAGAGTTGCGGTGGGTCCGCTGAAGATTACAAAGGCGCAGCTCCTGCGCTTGTATAATCCTTGCTCGTAAATTAACGTCGCTGCAGCATCAGGCATAGGCTGCAGTGATGTTAATTTACTGCCCAGCGGCGGGAGAGGGTTAGATTTTTCCCCTGGATCAGTACAATTACAGCAATACCAAATTTAAGTAGGATTTATTTATTTTATTTATTACATTTTACTACAATAGGCTATGTTTCCAATATATATTTTTTTCTCTTTTGGAAAAGATGATGTCCTCCATTTTGCTGTTTGGACGCCCGTCAGTGCAATGACGGCTGTTGGTACATTATTCTAGTTTGGGCGGAAAAGTCCATTGAATTTAATAGTTAAAACGGTGAAAGGGCGGTGAAAAAAGGAAAACTGTGTGTTAACAACTAAAAAATAACTTTCACTGTTCGCAAAAGACGTCCAAAAATAATTGTCAAGATCATTATTTTGACGTCCGTGCAGGCAGCGTCCGTTACTTTATACACTGTGTGCATTGGATGCCCGTCACTCCACTGACTTCAATGCATTGCAGTCAATTAAATTGTGGCAAAAACGGACGTCTTTTTAAACAGAAAAAGGAGGTGGCTTTTCTTTTTTGAATGTCATCTGAACATAGCCATAGAAATACAAAAAAAAATGGTGCCATCACATTCCAAGACCGCAAACTTTTTTATTTTTCACCTGATGGGACTATGTGAATGCTTTTCTTTTCTTTTTTTTTTTTTTTTTTTTACAGGAAACCTGGATTACATATGTTTTAATTTTTTTCTTTTCAGTTTTTTTTTTTTCTTTTTACAACAATCATTGTGTAGGATAAATAATACAATTATTTTATTGTTATTATTTTATTGTTCAGGTCATTATGGATGTGGCAGTAGCAAATATGTGTATGTTTTATGTAGAAAAAGGAAGCAGGATGAAAGGAAAATACAGCCTTATTTTAAAAAAAGGCCAGGCAGAATAAGTACTATTAATGACCACCATAAAAAGTACTGTATTTTCTGGCATATAGGCCTAGCTGCGGTCAGGCAGGGGTTAACTTCAGTAAAAAAATTTTTTAAAAACCAATCAGTTACTTCACCTGGGGCCTTTTCCCAGCCTCCGCGCACCTCTTAACCCGTTCCCAGCGCATGCAATGTGACGTACACTGACTGCATCTCATCGGCCGACCGTCTGATCGGAGAAGCTCGTAGACGCTCGGCTGCCGGGAGAGCTTCGGAAGAATGACAGAGGCTTCGGGTGCTTCCAGAGCCTCTGTCATTCTCCCGAGCGTCTCCGAGCTTCTCCGATCAGATGGTCGGCTGTTCGGGAGAGCTTCGGGGATCCCTGGCACTGTCAGTGTATGTCACACTGCCTGCGCCGGTAACGGGACAGGAGGCTCGCGGAGGCCAGGAACGGGCCCCAGATGAGTTAACTGGTACTGCTGCAAAGCCTAAAGTGAGTGGCAGTGGGGTTTGATTGACAGCTTTGCTTGCTCTGCAATCACAGATCAGGTTATTGTTATGAATAGCAGGTACCATCCTGCTATTTTGTCTTCTCTTCATTTGCTTGTTTGAGGCAGTTGATGTGGGACCAGTTGATTTGCTGAGCTCTCAGCCCATATGTAGTAGAAATTTATGATAAGTTTGCTCAACACTAGTCTTGGTTCATTCCTTTATAGGCCTTGTTTCTGTGTCTTGTAGTCTTCCTTTTTGATGTTGTTCAGTACCGCTCATCCTTGTCTTTGGGTCCTGGAATCCTCCTATTGTTTGTATTAAGGTCAGTGTTAAAGATTAGGGTTATCATTAGGGATGTTTTCAGGAGCAGTGCCGGTTAGTGGTATCTGGTATTAGGGTAAGTATTAGGGTGGGTTCACACTACGGAATCTGCATGGATAAATTCCAGCAGATCCCGTTGCTCGTACCCTCTTGCGGCCGCGTCTCTACGCCCGGCACCATTCTATGCACGGATGGATTCCGCCCAAAAAACTGACATGTCAATTCTTTCGGCGGATAGGCCCGCCCATAGAATGGTGTCTATAGAGCCGACGGAAAGGCGCACGGCCGTGAGCGCGTACTAGCGACGGAATCCAACGGAATTTATCCGCACAGATTCCGTAATGTGAACCCAACCTTAGGGGTTACATCATCTGTCTTCATCATCCCTCTGCTTTGGTTCATGGCTACTGTTTTAATCACTTGTTTGTGCCATCATCTATTTTCATCATCATTTTCTCTCTAGGTGAATCCCTATTCTTATTATTTGTCACCTATTTATGTAGATACATGCCTTATATATTTATTCTTGTGACTGTCTGGTTGTTATACAGTTCAGCCCTCTTGTAAGTTTTGGGGTTATCATAGAAATGTGTCTGTCATAAGTAAAGTCCAGTTTTGTTGTCTTGTGACCAGTCATTACAACTATGGTCCTATTATAAAAGAAAAACAAACAAACAAACAAGAGAGATGGGATGGGCCAGCTCACTTGAAGATGTTGGGCAGATACAAGGTACAAGACTAGCAAAAAGCAAGATATGTCTACCCCCCTAAGCTCCCTTGGCATCCAGCTGGCTGTGCGGCTCATCAGACGGGAGACGGGAAAGAAAAGACAATTACAGGAGTGGTTCACAGCGGCTTTTGAGATGCTAAATGGTCTCTTCATCATATTCCTGTTTTGCGTAAAAAAAACATTCTGTAAGGTGTATTGATGGGTCAGAGTTTTGTAGGATAAGGCAATCTGCAGTGTTCCCTTTGCCCATTCGCTCATATTTATATCCTTTTGGCTACCAGACAACATTGTGTTCTGAGATAGCAGATCTAAGACTTAAAGGGGTTATTTAGGATTTAAAAACATGGCTGCTTTCCTCTAAGGCTATGTTCACACTGCGTATATGTCCGGCCGCATATTTTCGCGGCCGGACATATACGCATTAAACTCCGGCCGGGGATTTACGCTACTTGCGGCCAGCTACGTACGGAGCGCGAACTTACGCCCGCAGTCTAATTACGCTTCCCGAGCGCCCTACGTAGCGATCTGACAGTTGTCTTTTACTTGGAAATCTTCGCCTAGCACCGGACACTCCACAGAACTTTTTGGATCGGCAAAAAAAGATGGCAAAATGAAGAAATCACCACTATTTACGGGACCACATGTTACGCTACGGGCATAAGTTACGCCATTTTCGTCCTCAAACAATGGTCTGGTTCATTTTTTACGGCGTACGATCCTCGCGTAAGTTCTTACGTAGTGTAAACTGTGGCGCCGTAGTTCGTATATTTTCCATTGTATGCAAACTACGTATGTCTTCGGCCGCTTATTCACGGAACGCGCTACGTCCGGAGACTTACGAAGTGTGAACATAGCCCCCAGCTGTGCCACTTTTTCCTCAGTTTGTGTGTGGTATTGCAGCCTCAGTTCCATTGAGGTGAATAGTGCAGAGTTATCATACCACTTAAGAACAGATGTAACGCTGTTTCTGGAAGAAAACAGACATTTTTTTTTAATAGAATCCTTGATAACCCCTGCAATCTATTTTTTTTTTTTTTAAGAATCCTTGATAATCCCTGCAATTTACTACAATTTTTTTTTATATATATATATATATATATATATTATCGCTATTATTGTAATTCTTTTTTACAACGCTATAAATTACATATAAAGTATTAATTTTTTTTTTATTGGATTAGTATTATTATACCATAGTATTATGATAATAGTATATATTATATTAATGACTTGTTTGCCAATCTGTCTTTTTCAATACATGAGTGATTTGGAGCACCAGTCTAATTGAAAATTGCCCGGGTCCTCCCCTGTACGCCAGGTGGTTAACCTCCAACAGCTACAAAGGACTAAGCCAGGAGATGGTAAAGTGTTTGCTCAATGTATGTTTTTTAAGCCTGACTGGTTAAATGGGTGAATCATTAGCCTTTTTTCCTTGTAGACATGTCATGGTAATGTGCTCAGTGACTTGGACATAAGTAGTGCAGCTCAATCATCTGGCTCGTACAAGGCTGCATCATTGACTTTGACGGCATACATGTTCCGAAGGGAATGGATGGACTCGATGCAGAGCCCCAGAGCAGCTCCACAACTTTCAAGTGGAGGTCAGGAGCTCAGCCTCGGACACAACATCGCTTTTCAACCATTTTCTGCAAGACAGGACTGCAATGCATTGCTTTGTTTCTCACTCACGTACATGAAGCGTTCAGCATTTTCTAAGCTGTGTTCATTGATAGTTATTACCAGGACAATGTAGACCTCTATGGTGGGCAGATCAGGGAATATAGGGTAGGATCGGAGCTTCAGACCCAGATGATGGGATCTTTTTAGAAATTCAGGACTTGATTTTATTTAAAAAAAAAAATTGTTATTTTTAGTCTACAGTATGTAACAGTCAGGGAAGTATGAATAGAAGGCAAAAACATATCATAAGGATTAGAATAGGGTCTCTACTTGGTGAAACCACCAACCCCCCTAACCCCTTAAAGGGGCCCATATATCTTATTCTAAAGTCTTCTGAACTAGCCACCACCAACAGGTTCAGCCGACAGTACAAGGTGGCCTGCAAATCTTTGGTTGTTGGGAAGAGGAGTTGGTCGTGATGGATTTTCAATGTGTTAATGGATTATTGTTCTGGGAGGGATAGTCCGCTGCCAAAGCAGTCTATCGGTAGCTCTTCCCTCTCCAGAGGGAACAGTGAGCCATCAGTTGTGCAGAACCTGTATTCAAATGACAATTATTAAAAATGCCTGAGCACCTTGAGACAGGAAGACTTTGTACTTGTTTGTCTTCCATCTTTTTTCCATGATGAATGGTTTAGTTCCACACATCTTTGCCCATTCAATGCCGTACAATGCAAAAAAAAAAAAAAAAAAATAGAAGAAATAAGGGTCAACCTATATCGGTCACCCTCTCTCTACCAGTCCTATCGAAACATAAGTAGGTACCGTATATATACCCTAAGCATGGAAGCAGAGGTTGTAACATAGGAAGCTATCTTATTACTTCTTCCCTTGTTAAAGTTGCATGAGTGACGAGAGAAGTTATATAACCACCACTGGGGACTAGAGATGAGCAAATCACCTAAATTTATTTTCAATCAATGTGGATTCAACTGAGGCTGAACATAGTAATGAGTGGAAGAAGTAAGGTATACAGTATTACTGTCTACTCCCCCCCCCCCCCCCCATCCCGGCAACCACATATATGTATGTACACTGAGTGGTAAGGCGTACAATGTATACCTTGCTCGCTACTCATACGACATTCACTGAGTAGGACGTTCTGCATGTGGCCTAGCGAGTGTGAGCTATGCAGGAAAGCATACCGGGTATGCCTCACTTCTTGGCATACAGAAGCATAGACTCTTGACTCTGAGGAACGCTTATACTATGAGTAACTTAAATTTTGAATTTTGGGGATATTTGGAGTGAAATAGATCCATGCCTAACTAATTCAATCGTTTTATAGTGGTGACCTATTAGATGGTGGCTGTAAGGGCAGTGAATGAAGAAACAATAAAAATGTATTGAACTTAAACTCTGCGTATTGGGTATTCGGAGCCTTAAAGCCATAAAGGGGTATTCCCAGTTGGGGAATAGTTAGTTATGTCCTATCCACAGTAGGTATGGGATAGGGCATAAAAAAGAGATCATAGGGGGTAAGACTGCTTGAGACTCCTCAAGATCTCGAGAAATGGGACTGTAAGATTTCCACTGAATAGATCTTCTGCATGCGCATCGCAGTTACATTCAGCATGGAATTCGGGATCCTCGTTCTCGATATTGCAGGGGGTCTCAGTGGTCTGACACCCTGAGATCTCTTACTTATGCCCTATTCTGTAAATAGGGCATATTTACCCCAGATGGGAATACCCCTTACAATATACACATATAGGGGGAGATTTGTCAAACATGGTGTAAAGTGAAACTGGCTCAGTTGCCCCTAGCAACCAATCAGATTCCATCTTTCATTTTCCAAAGCGTCTGTGAGGAATGAAAAGTGGAATCTGATTGGTTGCTAGGGGCAACTGAGCCAGTTTCACTATACACCATGTTTGATAAATCTCCCCCATAGGCCTCCTCTGTATTATGTAAAGCACGGCAATGCTACTAATTCTCTGTCTCTGTAATTTTTGTGAATACAGTACATACATCATCATTCTGATAAATAGTCATTTTGAAAAACTTTGATTAGAAAACATGTGAAGTTTTTTTGCTTTTAGGGAATTGCATATAATAAACCATTAGGATACTCTTGTTCTGCATATATCATTGCTATTTTGCAGAAGAAATTTGAGTGCCAAGATGTACAGAACTTCCCCTCCCTCCCCCTTCCCCTCTCCCGGACCATCATGCAGGAGAAACCAAGGTTAATCCTCAGGCTGCTAATCTCCCAAGTGATATGGGATAAAACTTGGAACAATATGGAGAAGGTCTGTGGGTCAGGTCCTAGCCCTGGGGCTCTTAACCCATTGGCTACCAAATTCCCCAAAGACCCATTCAAAGGAAAAAAACAGACTGTCCATAGAGTCCATAAAGGCAGACAGTATAGATTGTGGACATTAATGTCCTGTGATTATAAGGATTGATTCAGAGTCCTGTGGCTATCAGCTCTGATCAGCAATGTTAATAGAAAAAGATTAAAAACTAACCACTATGGAGTAATGTAGATTCATGTAGTGATACAGATTAATGATATCCTTTCATCTGAGAACAATGTATTTATCAACTATACACTGATACTATTGACAGATATACAGTATTAGGAGAGGCTCTCCCAGATGGATTACAGTTTTGTGAGATATATATATATATATATATATATATATATATATATATATATATATTTTTTTTTTTTTTCCCCTGAAGAAGCTGCTAACGTAGTTAAAAGTATGTTGGGATCAGTAAATCTTTCTAATTGGCATATATATATATATATATATATATATATATATATATATATATATATATATGTGTGTGTACTGTTTGTTTTACCATTTTCTCTATGGGGCATTACCTCGTACCATGACTAATAATATTTGCTATTGTACCTTTTGGTATAAATATCTTTGTTGGAATTTTTATACATCCAATAAAATTTGCACCTTTAGGCCAGGTTCAGACACAGTATAACACCAGCCGTTCTGTGACAGGGCCGTGTCATAGAATGGCCAGTGTCAGTGTAGTTCATCCTGGCCATTACTGCATTAACGGCCGAATGAACTTCATTTCTTTAGAATTGGAATGTGAGCACATTCGGATGTACCCCCATTCCATTTATCCATAGCCGACAATGTAAAGTGAGGCCGGAGCAGCACTTTACCTTGTCTGCTCTGGTAGTTTTGTGTGGCTGCTATTCAATGACATGTCAGTTTTTTGTGCGTCCGCAAGGAATCCGGGATTCTTTCCTTGCCGGAATTCCATTACAATGAATGCAATGTATTTTTTCATTGAATAACGCCCGGTGTTACAACGGCTGTTATTAAATAAAAGAAAATATATGTTGTGTGAACTTGAGCCTTAGTCCTATGAATGTTTACTTTTCCTGGGCTGTATATATGTTTTTAGGTATATACTTTAGGCTTCATTCGTATTATTTCTGCAAGACACAAGTTCCCTTTGAACAGACAATCTATCTCCTATGAATAAGCTGTGCCCTACTGGACTGCAACAAATCTATGTTTTATATATAATCTGAAACGTTACTCTCTTATAAAATTCCTTGCCCATTTATTGTCCCTCGATCACATTCTTGAAGTTTCCTTGAAAGCCAATGGGAAATTTTAGACCGGGATTTGTGAGCTATGCTTTGACAGGTTAATGAATACATACATCAATTATGCATTGATTATCTTATGTTATTCTTCACTTCTATTCTTTAAACTGCAGAGAGATTCCTAGGAAGCAATCTTATTACATAGCCTGCCTGGGTGGAATAGTCATATAACATACATGGTTCTATGGGGAAAATCTTACTTCTTCTTAGCTTATGAGTTTTAAAAGTACTGTCCAAGGACCATTGTATTGAAGAATGATGACAATAGTTTTTGGAAATTACCCCACTACCCATTCTTTTTCATGTCTATTTTGTTCTGAATGGCCCCAAAACTGTTTCCAAAATTACCTATGATGCCTTCTTGCTAGGCCTGGCCACAAACCCCACTACTATAAGTGATATGGATATTTAATTTTCGAATCAGATGATCAATTTCTGCTGATCACATGATCAATTTCTGCTGACTGTCTTCTGTGCTTCTGCTGAAATCAGACCACCGCCATAACTAGAATGCCTGGGTCCCATAGCGATATCAGGAACAGGTTCCCCACATCGTATTGACAATAAGCAGAACAGACGTACAAAGCAAAAATAACATGGAAACCTCAATTTTCGATCTCGTATTCTGACTGGTCACCGAGCTTCATGTACACCGGTGCTTTTCCTTTTATACGTCCTTTTTTTATATATATTTTTAAGGTTTACAAATATTTACACTGTTTGATTCATTCACTTCAACAACTACTAATATGAATTCAATGGTCAGTTGTTGAATCTTAATTAAAAAAAATAAATTATTCCACTCGATTGCACAAATTTTAAGATCAAGTTTAAATTCAATTTTTTTTTGTATTTTTTTTTACTTAAAAAAATAAATAAATAGAAAAATCATTTATACATACAGAGTAATTGAATTGTAAATAAATAAATAAATAAATATAAATATATATATATATATATATATATATATATATATATATATATAAAATTCTGCATGCATTTTTTTATTAAGATTGCTTAATAATGTAACATTATCAATTTGGAATATTTATTTATAAGGGGAAAAACACACAGACACACAAACATATTATATTTATATATATATATATATAACATCTCTGACACTTTCCATGAAAAAAAAAATCTAAAAAAATATTTTTTTTAATTAATCAACTCTTATTGATAAAAATGTATAACAAGTAAGAAAAAAAAAAGTTCCTCCATGTTTGGCCGCGTGTAGATCCTGTTGTCTCATCCCTAATATGTAAGCACGGCGAAATCCTCCTAAATAAAATATGTTTTGTCTAAATATTTAATAAAACATTTAAGATATTAATGTTTTACATCAACCTTCGTTCAAAAAAAAAGCAAAAGTTATAGTTTTTTTTTTCCCACCGGTCGCGAACGGATTTAGCCGAGGTCTATGCCCGATTTCTGTCCGATTAGTCAGTGACTGTCCCGTAATTGAATTCCCCCTCAATTATTAGCTCCATCTCACCAAATGCTGTCATTTTCACCATGGGCCTCCCATGGATCTATTCAATAAAGTACAAATTCTCAGCAAGGTCGTCTATGGATAGAAGGCCGGGGCAGTGCCGGGGCATAAAACACAAGGGTTGACCCTAACGCTGTCTCCCTTACTTCTCTTTACACCAGATCCTCATTCCCACTGATTTTACTGACCCCCCCCCCCTTTCTTTTACAAGAGCGAGAGATTGCTCTGTGAATTCTCCACTTCCTCAGAAGGGTAATTGTAGCAGAGCACATAACATATGGCTGAGCTGGGATACCTGCTGCTGCACCAGCTGTGAACTGGGTGTCGCAGATCAAGCCGGCATTAAAAGGCTTGATCTGTGTGTTTCTCCATAGCTCACCCTCTGCTGAGGACGTTATTCAAATGACAGTTCTGAAAGAGGACAGGCACTCATGCTGCTACACTTCAATCCCTGTCTGGATGCCCTGGGGGGGAGGGATTTCTCATGCTTTTAGGCAAACATGCCGCTTGCACATTCAACTTCTCCTTTTGTACTTTTTTTTTTTTTTTTCCCTTAAAGGGTCCCTTCTTCTTCTTCTTCTTCTTCTTCGTCTTCTCCTTTTTTCAAAGCCCCTAAAGCGGAATTACACCGTCGTCAAAGCGATCCGCCGCTTAATGCAATTTTACAGCGAGCGGGATACAGGATAGCGATTAATATTAATCAGAGGAGGTCAATACGGGATTAATATTTAGCATAGTCATGGACAGCTTATGGGGCGCTCGTATGATGTATTATACAAGGCACTTCATAAGCAGCAATACTTTTCTATCTCTCTTGGGTATATTGACAGCAAGGAGATTTTTTTTTTTTTTTTATTCTTCCCCTGCAGCTGCCATTGCCGTGGCCTGGACGCTGTGTGATGTCCCTCTAGGGTCTGGCAGCTAAAACACTGGAATAACATTTGGGCTTTATTGTGTATTTACTGCTGAGGATTGTGTACAGAGAGAGAAAATCCTGTATTATTCCCTTTTAAGACACCGATATTACATAAAAAAGGCTGACGGGGAGCATGAAAGTTTAGTGCGGTGAATCCCGTATTATCATTTAGTGGTAGCGGTAGAATAATAGAATAAGTAGCAGCTATCATATAGGATCTTACATAGTAAAGCCATAGCTTGAAGGGGTTATGGTGATTTATAATTTACTTCTGTTAAAAAATCTCAAGTCTTCCAGTACTTATCAGCTGCTGTATGTCCTGCAGGAAGTGGTGTATTCTTTCCAGTCTAGAGAGCAGCAAAGGTTTTCTATGGTGATTTGCGACTACTCTGGACAGTTCCTGACATGGACAGAGGGGGCAGCTAGTGATGAGCGAACATGTTCAGAAAAGTTTGTATGTTTGTACGAACATGATGCTAATAGTTCGTGTTCGCCGATCACGAACAATTTGTTAGATGATCGTAAAGGTCATTTTCGAACAAATTCAAACTGCGGAATTTACGCTTTGCACCTAATAATCTGTACGCATGAGCGTAGACTGAAACGTACGCTTCTCCTGTATGTTCGTTATTTGTTCGTGAATGTTTGGCGAACACGAACGAATCCCGATAAATTTGTGTTTGTGATCCGAACCGAACATCAGGATATTTGCTCATCAGTAGTGCCAGCAGAGAGCACTGCGTCTAACTGGAAACAATGCACCACTTCTTGCAGGGCATATAGCAGCTCATAAGTACTGCAACACTGGAGATTTTTTTTTTTATAGAAGTAAATTGCAAATCTCTGGCAGATATGGTTGCTGCTGAATCCTGATGGCCATATTAATGGCCATACTACATAGTTGTGTTAAGAAGGTGGGGGAAATGCCTGGGAGTTGGTTATTTCTGGTAACAGAATCTAGAGAGATAACGCCCTATTACAGGGAGCAATAATCTGCCAAATCCCACCGATTATCACCTGTGTAGTAAATACAATGATTAGCCAATGACAGTGCTCATCAGCTGATCGTGTCCTTTGGTCCTGACCTAATGGCTGATGAATCTGTAAAGAAAATAGTAAAGCTTATACTTACCTGTCCACACTTCCTGGTGCTTCTGCCTGCTCCCCGGTATCTTCCTGGCTTCTGCCCGCAGCCTGCAGCTTCTGCTGAGACTGCAGAACTAGTCTCAACCAATCACTGGCCAAGACATGACAGTGCCGCGGCCAGTCATTGGCTGAGCGGCCTGTCACTTCAGAGATCTGCGGTTCTCACGGCATCTGCAGGCAGCGTGCAGAAGCCAAGAAGACACCGGGGACTGTATTTATATATTTTATTATTTTACACTGCAAGGACTGCACGGACCTGACCTGACATAAATAGAAGTAATTTACAAATCTTTATACATTTCTGACACCAGTAAAAAAAAAAAAAAAAATCTGGAGTACACCTTTAAGTGAATGCATACTCTAAATGGATCTGATCCCATCCTCCTTAGGTCATCGCCTGCCACCGTGGCTCCAACAGGAGAGGTCCCTGCTGCTGTCCTCTTCCTTGTCCCTATCTTGTCACATTCTGCCAGTCACTGATGCTGCCAATGGATAACAATGAGAACTGACACCATCTAAGCAGTAGATCAGCCTGAAGAGTCACAATGTCCCTGTCCCCTGTATGAGCACTATGGGGGAGATTTATCAAACATGGTGTAAAGTAAAACTGGCTCAGTTGCCCCTAGCGACCAATCAGATTCCACCTTTCATTCCTCACAGACTCTTTGGAAAATGAAAGGTGGAATCTGATTGGTTGCTAGGGGCAACTGAGCCAGTTTCTTCCCCTATGACTGGAGCCTCCTATTACACTGAACGATTATCAGCCTTACTTGTCCGATTACAGAATGTTTAGGCCGATAGACAACGATCAGCGGTCATGCACAATGTTGGCTGATTGTGATCTTTCAACATGTTGAAAGATCACAATATTTACAGCAACAATCTGCCAGGCGTCACTCTAGGTAATAAGAACGGCAGCTGCAGACCAGCACTGACTTCAATGGGCCATCCAAACGATCTGAGGATCGTTCAGGCAGCCCCCCTGCTGCTCCTCACTCACTGTCTGTGCACCTAATGGCACAGGCAGAGAGAAGGGAATGAGGGAGAAGAGAGCTCTGAGCCAACGGGTTGGCACTCGATTCCCCCGGCACATTAGGCCGTGTTATATGGCCTTAAGGTGGAGACTGTATTCTTCCCCTCCTCCTCCTGAGTTCCTTTTATAGTGGTGGTAACTACTGGCAGCCATCAATGGTGGTCAGCAATGCCAGTACTCTAGAGAGAAAAAGAGGAAGACTACAGAGCCTGGCCATTCAGGGAAGCTCTAAGGACGTAACTGTCCATCTATGTAACACTCCATAGATGGACAGTTACGTCCTTAGAGCTTCCCTGGGGGATGGTCTCTGTAAGGGTATGCCCACACTGGATTACTTGCTTTGGATCCCCCCCCCCCCCCCCCCACCCCACTCACGCTTGAAGTTCTGTTGGTCCTATAGACTCCATTCTATGGTCAGGTGGATTCCGCCGTCCGCCCGAAGGATGAACCTGTTCATTCTTTGGCCGGATGGCGGAATCTGGCTGACCAAAAAAATTGAGTCTATGGGACGGGAGCACATAGGGACAAGCGGCGGAATCCGCGGCAAGTTATCTGCACGATTTCCGTAGTGTGTTCATACCCTAAGGAAGAAAAGAAGTATGGAGTAAATTGCATTTTTTCCCACTATGGATGATATAAGGAGTCAAGTGCTTGGGGAATCATCGAGTAAAAGAAAAGAAACCAGACTTGTGTATGAGAAGTACTAATACTATACAGCATTATATCACAGGTATACTTAGGGAGTCTCAAAATATATCCCTGATAGAGGGTTCCACATGTAATGTGAACAGGGCCATACAATGACATATCAGACAGATACGAGACATGCTTAAAGAATCCAGTAATACTCCCAAGTTTGGCTTTTTCTATTGCTTTGGTTTCAGTTTTTATTAATTTTTTTTTATATGATTAGACTTAAAACTCTATAAAATGTCAGTAATAAACCACAATTATTTCTGGTGAGATGAGGTTACTTGTCGATATTCTTTCTGTTGACTTGTATGTATGGATTAACTACTACAAAGTGCTAACATAATTGAGGTTTTATGGCAGGTACATAGTGAGTACTATTAGTTTTATTTGAATCCCTTAAGGCAATAATGCACTGCGCACAGCATGGAATCTCATCCTTCTTAGAGCTTCTTTGATTTCTTTAAGAAATCCCTTTAGAAAGAGACAGAAGATGAAGTGTTTTCTCTCTTCTTTATTGACATGTTGACTGGGGCAGATGCACTAATAGTCTAAGCAGGAACAGATACACTTATGAAGGCAACAAGGATATCGAGCATCAACAGTCCCATCCTATTCACCTATCGTAGGTGTGGTGAGGGAAGCAGAAGAATTGGTTGATCGAGTTGCTCTTAAAGGGATTTTACCCTGAAAAATATGCTACTTTATGGATCATTGATTTTTTGTGTAGCGTTAGATCTGCTCTTGGTGATGTACTCTTTTTCTCACTTCCAATTTTAAAATCTATATTATAAAGTTATCCTGACATTTTATTCTCCCCACTAGACCTAAAACTAAATTAAAGGGGTACTCTGGCCCGGGGGTATTTTTAAGCTATGGCCGGGGAGGGGGTGGTTATTGATGGCGGAGGTCACTTACCTCCCTGACATTTCAAGGCAGCTCAGCCATCCAGCAGCCGTAGCGGAGTCCCGCCTCGGCCGCTCAATGGCTGAGCTGCCTTGAGACGTCACGTCTCATGCGGCAGCTCACACCAGGAAGCGGCCGCGGGACGGGTGTTTACCAGGTGGTGCGATCCGGGACCTGGCACTGGAATCGGGCAGGTACTGTAAGTGACCTCCGCCATCAATAACCACCCCCTCCCTGGCCATAGCTTAAAAATACCCCCCGGGACGGAGTACCCCTTTAAGACTTCCTGTTCTGTCTGTGATGATAAGGAGCGGATTGCTTTAAAGTAAAGTGTACAGATTTAGGCTATGTTCCCACAACATATCTTTTCGTTAAAGTACAGCCGTTGTTGCAATGGGCAACAACGGCCGAACTTTTTGCGGAAAGATACTGTAAGTTGCTTAGTCTTCTATGGAATCCCGGCCGGAGCGTATACACATACAGGCTATGGAAATCTGAGCATACTTTGCCAGTGTAACTATTTCAGTCCTTACTTTTAAAGCGGTACTCCGGAAAAAATATTATTTATAAAATTATCAGCTGCTGTATGCCCTGTATGAAATGTTTCTTTTCCAGTCTGACACAGTGCTCTCTGCTGCCACCTCTGTTCGAGACAGAAACTGTCCAGAGCAGCAGCAAATCCGTCTGAATTTCTCAGTGTGCACATACCCTCGGACTGGAAAGAGAACACTACTTCCTGCAGGACATACAGCAGCTGATAAGTATGGGAAGACTTGAGATTTCTAAATAGAAGTAAATTACAAATCTATATAACTTTTGGAAACCAGTTGATTTAAAAGAAAAAGATTTTACTTGGCTTGCCCCTTTACTAAAAGCTTCTGTCCTTCTGTCCACTAGAAGTTCCTAATTTCTAGTTCCTGGTTTAATTCACTCCATGAAAAAATGTGGTTTATTAAAACTTGGCAGTCTAACCTAAAAATATTCTCCGTTTGGTATATGTTCAATGTACAAGCTACCGATGCTGACCCCCGATCGACTCAAGCCGAGTCTTAGAAGACAGTGATTACATTGCTTATCATTACTGGTCAAGTGGGAATTAGTGAAAGCAAGAAAGGACTGGCAAAGACTAATCCGGCTCTTTAAATCCCACTACTGAAGGAGAAAGAGGAAGTGATGATAATGAGAGCGAGGATAAACTCTGAGTGCAACTAAAGTCTCCTTCCCCACAATAGAGAGACCTGGGAAAAGCCGAGTATCCACAGAAGAGCCGTGGGGCTCCCAGTACAATCAGAGTAATGAGGCAGAAAGGATCGGTAATCTTTTGTTTGCCTGGCTAATCGCTTCAGATTATCAACATAGAGGACAATGATTGGATTCTGCCACTTTAAGGCTGGTGTTATCACCGCCGATCTGTTGGCCAAACATTATTAACGTGTACTTAATTGATGGACGATGACAGAATCATATGGCTGTATACTAGTCAGTAAGCAGTATGTGTATCCTTTTATGTCAATGCACAAGGTATACTGCTTAACACTATGTAATCTGAGAAAATATGACTTTACTGAAAGAGTAGTAGATGCTTGGAACAAACTTCCAGCAGATGTGGTAGGTAAATCTACAATAACAGAATGTAAACCTACCTGGGATAAACATATATCTATCCTAAGATAATAAGAAGGGAAATAGTAAAAGGGCAGACTAGATGGACCCGGTGGTCTTTTTCTGCCGACAATCTTGTATGTTTCTTTGGTTATTACTGCCATTTATATAAAATGTGAGAAGGCTTATGATGACAGCGTTCTCCATAACTATAATCAGCTACTTCCATACTCCATTCCTATAAAATACCAACACCCAAAATGCATCATAACTAGAGATGAGCGAACCTGGAGCATGTTTGAGTTGATCCGAACCCGAACTTTCGGCATTTGATTAGCGGGGGGCTGCTGAAGTTGGATAAAGCCCTAAGGCTATGTGGAAAACTTGGATACAGCCAATGACTATATCCATGTTTTCCAGACAACCTTAGAGCTTTATCCAAGTTCAGCAGCCCCAGCTAATCAAATGCCGAAAGTTCGGGTTCGGATCGACTCAAACCCGAACCCAGTTCGCTCATCCCTAGTCATAACCTAAGAACTTCCGCATTTACCATCTGTTTTATCTGTGCGTCTTTCTTATTTGTTGCTCTAGCGTTTATTAGATCTGTGCTGTTTATAGTACAGTAATATCTAGGGAATGTTTCATGGTGACAACCACCACACAACCACATGCTTGTCTCCATCCTACTGTGTTTCCCTGAAAATAAGAAATCCTCCGAGAATAAGGCATAGTAGAGGATTTACATGATAGTTTGAAAAAAGGCATCCCTCGAAAATAAGGCATCCCCCCGAAATAAGACCCTCCGCTGCCACCATGCCGCTACCTTTTGCCACCCGCCACCACCAGCTCCTTGTGGTCCTGCACCGCTGACGCCGCAGGCATACCACTGGTCTATGGCCCCTACATCCTGCCGTACATCCAGCCGCACGCCTGAGGTCACGTCCTGCTATCCAGCGAGAGGACGTCTATGTGGTGCACACTGTGAAGAGAAGAGATTGCGCCCTACTAAGCGAAGACGCAGGCCACCAGCATGATAACGTCTATGCGCCACTCTGTGAAGAGGCCGGGCGGTGTTGGTAGATTGCTTCTGCAGACACAAAAATCATTGTTCGTCAGCCGCACACGACCTGTGGAAGAGGAGAAGGAAAGAGGAGGCGCAGCCATAACGTAGTGCTGGAATCAGGCTGTACTAGGTTGGGTTATGGGGAAGGTAGGCAGCAAGGGGTTAAAGGTGTAGTGCGGCAACTAACTTTTTATGCTTAATTAACACACATTACAAAGTTATATAACTTTGTAATGTGTAGTGTGTTAATAAGCTGTCTGCCAATGAAAAGGCTGCCGGTAAGCATGTGCACCAGCAGCCTTTTCCCCCCTATTCACCCGGAAGTGAGGACGGCAGCCGGAGATAACGGGGACGCAGCAGGCGGGAGATTTGAATGGTCATCGTCACCAGAGGGATGGTAAGTATAAATGCTGTGTGTGTCTGTTTGTTTGTTTCTTCTTTTTTGAGGGGGGGGGGGGGGGCGCTGGAGTACTCCTTTAAGAGTTCAGGACAAGCAGGTTCACGTGGGAGTTGGAGCTTGGGGGTTATATAGGCATTGGCGGAAGGAAGGACGCCATTGCTCGTCTAGTCTGTAAGGAGAAAGTACCACCCACCCTTCCTATTAATGCAGTTAGAGTAGAATTTTGGCTTATGAGGGGTGGAGTAGAAGGGGAAATTGGAAAGTAGGTGCAGAGACATGCATCCAAATTAACTTATGGGGGCCCCGTCACTAAGGGAATGGGTGCCTATGGGTCTGCGAGTGCAGCTTAGGGCAAAAGAGTTACAGGCACCAAAGTGCAAGAGGGGTCTCCAAGGTGACCTTCTACTTCAGGGCACGTTCAGGTAGTCCTTACACTGTGATTTGGTCATGCTGCTATGTATGTTATTTATGTTATTGTGATGTTTTATATGTTAAGTTGTATGGAGATGTTCTTTGAATAGATGTTTCTTTACCGATAACTGTTTAGTGTGCTAATAAATATGGCCGATGCAGCCTCTACTGGGGAAGAGGTATGGTTTACTGAAGGGGGAGGTACAGGGAGACATGGGGTTATAAGGGAGTGTTGGTGTATGGAAGGCAAGTGTAACATCCTGTAGTCATGTATATCCAACAATGATGAAATGAAAAGGCAGCACAAATGATCCTGCGATTATTCATTCAGCCTTGTTTGTACAATGACTGAGCAATGTAGGAGAATGTTCTTATTTGTTTCACAATAGCCATGTCATGTTGTAAGATTATTGGAAAGATTGAGCAGCTATTGGGGAAGACATGGGGAATGGTTTTGATCATTTTTGGATTGCATTTCGAAGGCTAATGTGGAAACCTAAAGAAGGCTAGTGCCTTTCTACTATTTTAGTACTACTACTACTACTACTACTACTACTACTACTACTACTACCACCACCACTACTACTACTACTGCTACTACTACTACTACTACTACTACTACTACCACCACTACTACTACTACTACTACTACTACTACTGCTACTACTACTACTTCAACTGCTACTACTACTGCCACTTCTACTACCACCACCACTACCACCACCACTACTATTACTACTACGACCACTACCACCACTACTACTACTACTACCACCACCACTACTACTGCCACTTCTACTACCACCACCACTACTACCACAACCACCACCAATACTACTACTGCCGCTTCTACTACCACCACTACTACTTCCACCAGCACCACTACTACCACCACCACTACTATTACTACTAACACCACTACTACTGCTACTACTACTTCAACTGCTACTACTACTGTCACTTCTACTACCACCACCACTACTACCACCACCACCACCACCACTACTACTACTGCCGCTTCTACTACCACCACTACTACTACTACTACTACCACCACCACCACTACTAATACTACTACTACCACCACTACTACCACCACTACTACTACCACCACCACCACTACTACTACCACCACCACTTCTACTACTACCACTAATGCTACTACTACCACCACTAATACTACTACTACCACCACTACTACTACTACTGATCCTACTATTACCCCTACCACTACTACTGCTCCTACTACTACCCCTACCACTACTACTGCTCCTCCTCCTCCTACCACTACTACTACTACTGCTCCTCCTCCTCCTACCACTACTACTGCTCCTCCTACTACTACCACTACTACTGCTCCTACTACTACTACTACTAGCCTTACACAGCAACACATTTTCTGCCTTATCCATCATAGGACATACTGTACCACCACTACTACTGCTGCTACTTGTCCAATACACCTACACATGTGCTCTTCTCTACTCAGAGGCCATCAGTGTATTTTACCCTTTAAAATGTTCTGTAACCAATAATTGCCCAATACCAGCTCAGACCCCATTAAGAAGTAAATGACATACTAATAAGTGATCAATTTTCTCTCTCCTGATTTCCTTAGGCAGGTGCTTATAGGCCAATATGTATAATATGTATATGTGGTCAAGCAGAATTGAAGCTCAATGCAGGCTAAGCAAAAAATAGCAAAAAGTCACAAAAAAGCTCTCTAGTGGTTATAACATAGTTTTCCTTTAAATGTTGTATGGTCGTAAAATGCAATATTTAAAAAAAAAATTCTTAATTAAATAGTATTATTAAAGAAAAAAAAACAAAACATCATTTTGACCAATTATTCTCAAACCATAGCTTAAGGGGAGGAGCAGGACTACTCCTGTTTTCTTTTATGCTTTCTCTGTTTTACATGTCGAGCTCTCAGTGTCAAGAAGCATATTGGATAAGCGCATGACACCCAAGCTGAAGACTTCATGGCCTGTAGCAAATATTAATTATTCAAGCCAGAATCAAGACAATTTAAAATCCTAGCTGAATATCCAAGAATGTGTGAATTTTTCCCTTTTCTTCAGTCCCCGGTAAGAAAAGAACCGTGCTGAGAATTATAAAATTTTAAATATATAAATTAATATGACACCGACAACAATGAGGATGTTGTAGGGAAGGCTCTATTCCCATATGGCAGGCGTGAACCTTTGCCACTCTAAGGATATGTATGCTACAGTTTGTCTTTTTATGTTACCATCACGAATATTAGACAATCGAACGAGGCTGTAAAAGAATACATCACTCCGAGGCTGGATCATTGGACAAATGGGGAACGTGCCCTAGGGACAACATCTACTAGTCTCCAAACTATACAATGCACTTTAATTTGCTTGCTATGTAATAACTTTATTTGGGCACAATATTGTGCCGTTATTTGGGCACTGCACAGTAGTATGGTATAAAGTGCCAGGGATTTGTAATTTACTTCTTTTAAAAAATATCAAGTCTTCCAGTACTTATCAGCTGCTGTAGCGGTATTCTTTCCAGTCTGGAGAGCGGGGAAGATTTTCTATGGGGATTTGCTATGGCTCTGGACAGTTCCTGACATGGACAGAGGTGGCAGCAGAGAGCACTGTGTCAGGCTAGAAAGAATACACCACTTCCTGCAGGACATACAGAAGCTGATAAGTACTGGTAGATGAGATTTTTTAATAAAAGTAAATTACAAATCTCTGGCACTTTCTGGCACCAGTTGATTTGAAAGAATTTTTTTTTTTTGCTTAACTTCCCCCTTTAATGACTAGGCAATTTTTCATTTTAGCTTTTTCCTTTTTTTCCTCCTGTCATTCCCACTCTCAATCCCCCCCCCCCCCCCACACACACACACACACATTTTTTTTATTAATATCACAGTTGTTTAGAAGGGAATTTTTGATTGCTTTTTACAACAATATATATTTTTTTCTTTTTTTTGTTTATGCCAAATACCATGCAGGAATAATATTGCTATAATTTACTAGATCAGACACTTACGCACGCTACGATATTAAATATGTTTATGTATTTATTTTTACATATTTTAAAATACACTGGCATGCTTCACAAAGACAGATTAATAGCTGGCAAAGGGTTAACAGACTAAGGAAGTATATAAGGGTCAGGGATCCGGTCCAGCCCGTGATTGGACCAGAAGTCTAGAACCCAGCAAGAGAATGTGGAAAGAAAAGATGTCAATCATCTAGGCAAAACAGAGGATAAATGGGAAGTGTCCAGACGGAACTCAGCAGGGAAGAGATGGGTGTGGCAGATAAGTCAATCAGCAGAGCAGAAGGAGTATAATAGGGTTCCAACAGAGCTTAGACAAATGCAAAAACAAAAAACATGACTACACAGCAGACTATAAAAACAAAGAAGAACAGCAGACTATGAAAAGATTACTAATTGCACTGTACAGAGGTAACTAATTTTAATCTACCTCCAGTAGTCAGGGAAAACGAATGGGACCCACACAGACACACTTTGGGGTCCTGATCAGAGAGTGATGGCAGCATAGGCTGTTTCCATGTTTTCATCATCCAACTTCTGCAGCTTCAGAGAATCAAATGCAGTGTTCAGTTTCAGAGAACATTGTCGAACCCAAACAGTTTGACAGGTCCGCTTAACACTTGTGTAGGTTAAGACCACTCAGTAATTCTATTGATATGTACTACTACTCTGTTGCTTTTTAAGACAATTCACATATAACTTGAGATGAGCAAATGGTTTCAGAATATATCAAAGTAATTTAGAATTTCACAAACAATACTGATTTATTAGCCTGAATAAAGCTGGTTGTGATTCCCGGAGCAGTCACAGAGGTCATCAAGGATGTGAGCTATTTAACCAATTCCACATTTTTTGAATTTTTGGCCCAAAGAAGTATAACTGAGCAGTAAGGCATATGCCTTACTGAAGAGAATCGTGGCACGGATCACCTAGCCGGAGACCCCCCTGGCCACCCAGGCACAGATCCCCCCGGCAGTGTAGATGACAGGTGTGCATGATGTGCGCTCCTGTCATCGCATCTACTACTCACCTATTCCCCGGTGCAGGCCGGCTACACATGCTCACCAGGAGTTGGCTGGACTACGCTGCCGGGAAAAGAAGGCAGTGTAGTCCAGGCCACTTCTGGTGAACATGGAGCCAGTCAACACTGGGGAGTAGGTGAGTAGTAGATGCTCCTCATGTGCTCCTGTCATCTCTGTTGCCAGGTGACGGGGGGTGATCCGTTACGCGATCCGCACTAGGACATGTCCTATTTTTTTTACGGTGTGGTCTTGGTACGGATCATGTCAATGGCTGCATTTACTTCAATGGTCCCTAAAATTGGCAGTGGTCACAGATCTTTTTTATGGGACGTGTGAGTGCAGCCTTAGAGGTCATGTGCCATACTGCAGCCATTACTGCTCGTTGATGGGAGCCATGATGTCAGTAATACGACTGCTGAGACCATTGATTATCTACAGAGATCATATGCTGGTCACTTCTAAAGAAAGACTAGGGCACCCACCAGAGCTTCTGAGCTGGATCCCTTTCTGATTCCACCATGACCTGACACAGAAGCTCAGTTGGGTGTCCTGGTTGTTCTTTACTGATCACTGCGGATAATCAGTGGCCTTAGAGGTCAAGTTATATGCTATCGCCATTACTGCTCAACGATGGGAGCCATGATGTCAGTAGTATGACATGTGTGAACTTTGAGTACATTTATCCCTGAACCCAAACTCTCGGCATTTGATTACCGGTGGCTAAAGAAGTTGGTTACAGCCCTAGAGGGTCCTGGCCTACGACTGTCTCCATGTTCTCCTGAAAGCCTTAGGGCTGCATCCAAATTCTTCAGCCACCGGTAATCAAATGTCGAGAGTTCGGGTTCGTACGAACCCGGTCGTATTTGAAATTCACTCTTCTCTACAAATGATCCTTCACTGGATTGTCCTTTTGAACCGCTTAACGTTATTGTCAGGTGTACTTCTTGGGCATGCTTACACAGGGCCGTAACCATCAACCAATGTTCAATATTCGTCCCAGTTTGTTGCTTGTCCATGAAACACGTTAAAGATGTGTAAGTTCTTTACAATGAGAATAACCAATATAAAATTACCCCTCATTTAATATAAAGTGATGCACGCAGACAGCGCTGTACAAACACTATATCAGCTTCGTATTCCTGGACCTCTTTATTTGTCATTTGTCACAAAGATTTTTTCTCCATGATTTTTTGGTGTAGATCGTTATCAAAACATCTCATTGAGCAATAATGGCATATGCTCGGGGCCATTAGCTGTCACTTAATACCCTCTGGGCACAGAGTGAAGCCCCTTAGGAAATGCCAAGGGTGTCAATACATTAGGGCATTATTTGACAAGTAATGGTCCACTGCAGACACCATTTGTCTGTTGTGAGTCACTAAACAAAGAAACCTGCAAAATATGACTTTATATTTTTAGCCACTTTCCTTTTGTTTTACAATTGGTCATTGTTGCTATGGTAACGGAAGGCAGTTTACATTGGAACGAAAATAACAGCTCACTTAGTGGGGTGGAAAAGAGTATACTCTATAACTAAAGCTCGCTCCAGTCCAAGGAAGCCCTACATTGGGAAAAGAAATAATAATAATAAAACAAAATAAAATTATAATAACATTTTTTATTAAAGGGGTTATCCAGTGCTACAAAAACATGGCCACTTTCTTTCAGAGACAACACGACTCTTGTCTCCAGTTCAGGTGCCGTTTGCAATTAAGCTCCATTCACTTCAATGGAACTGAGCAGCAAAACCCGGCCCAAGCTGGAGACAAGAGCGGTGCTGTCTCTTGAAGAAAGTGGCCATGTTTTTGTAGCGCTGGATAACCCCTTTAATAACATCCAAATTTTATGTGAAAATCAATTTAAGCAATTAATTGATTGTTACTTAATAAAATTGAAATGATATTTTTCCAGTTCAGATACTATTCAATTTTGTTTTATATATATTTTTAATCCAATAGGCCCATGGTTGGTAGAACCAAAGAATGTAAAGGTAACCATACAAATATGGTATGGTAGCTGTTTGCCAAATGACCATTCGGCCAATTTTTTTTTTTATCTTGATCTCTAAACACGTGAATGTTTGGTTCAGCCAAATGTTCATGTCTCCCATTTGAAGAGAGGAGGATTGTCAGACTCCTTCTTCATTGAAATCCAACATGACCAAATCATCTCTTCCCTGATGTCATCTCTTGGGGAAGAGTCAAAAGGCCCCAATACATATGGCAGGTCCCAGTAATGTTATGAGAATATGAGCATTAAAGGGGTTTTCCAGTATTAAAAAAAAAAAAAAAAAAAAACACTCACCCACAGATGATATTGGAAGAGACAGGGGTTTGGCGTGATGGATTTTCTATGTTCTTAGAGAGATACAGTAAACCCCCCCCCAGAGCAGTCTGGCTGCAGCCTACCCATTCCCTCCCCATAGAGAACACTTGGCCGTGCTGAATATTCATGTGGCTGCAGAAGTTGGATGAGTCCTGGCCTATGGCTGTATCCATGTTTTCCAGAAGGCCTTAGGGCTGCATCCAACTTCTTCAGCCAATAGTAATCAAATGCAGAGCGCTTGGGTTCTCTAGACAGGAGTGGGCACCTTAAGCAATGATATGTAGCTGTGCATCATGGAAAGTCCTTATAGGGGTTAGGTGGGTTATGGAGAGGCGGAAGAAATTGTTCAAAGCCAATGGAGGGTTTATGACCCAGCTAGTATACATTAGTATAAAGTAGTGATATAACACTACTAACCATCTAAACCTATACATCAACATCATATTAGATTAAATATTAGATTAGAACATACGTGATGTGTTTGTGGTGATGTTTGTCTGGAAATGTTGATTGCATTGACTATACTCAACATTGAACAGAAAGGTTGGCATAAGTTCTCAGATAGCATGGTATGAAGACACCTAGGCCATGTTCCTAGACATCCCATGTGTTCCTGTATTGTATTTTTGTCTATTGCTGGACTATAAACCACTATGTGAATCTGACCTATAGCAATATATTTAAGCAATGATCAGAAATAGTAACCTAGATATGTAAGAAATCAAGGAAAAAGCCAAATAAGTAGATACCATACAGTAATACGGTCAACATACATAACACCTATAGACTAATGTTTATGTATAAGACAGGAGAAGAGTGACACTTCACTTGCCCCCTCAGGCAGTAGAATAGCAAGACACACATCACAATGATGCATATAAATTCACATCGGTGGAGCGGATAGTCTATGTACCAATCTAGGCTGGTTATTTTTTTAAGATGTAACTAGATGTCGTAATCGTATGGCTACTATTTCTATGCTTTTATTTTATATATAGCTATGAAAAATAAAAACATATGACCAAATCTTTATTGGAACAATGCAAACTAGAAATGTGTGTCTGTTCTGCTGTATGCAGTGTGGCAAATGTAGTATTGCACTAGAGGCATTCAAATGAATGGGCAATCCAGGCCATGGCCCCCCCAAACAGACAAATCGCTGCTTTTTACCGCAATTTTGCACAAATCAGGGCAAAACTGAAGCCAGGAGGCAATGCAGTAACATTAGAGAATATATCGAAGGACCTTACCATGTGACAATGATGTCACCACAGGTCCTTTACAGGCTGCATTATGGAGGAAAAAGACTTAAGTTAGTGCCACCGTAGTTACAGTGGGATGAGGGAGCCGAAGCTTGGTGAACAGCCCCTGAAGATGACCCCCAACTTTTCCAGTCAAAATACAGAGTTTGGGATATACTCCCCCGTATAAGACTACCAATTGCACTACTTCCAATGCACACCAAATAAAAATTAATAAAAAACATCAAACCGCAGCAAGATCTGAGAGGCAGAGAAGGAGGTACAGTAATATCAGTAGGATACACGGGTGGGCCAGATGGGTGAAAGAGGTGTGTTTTTCTGGGCATAGTGCCACCGTATCTCTTTTTTCCATACCCCAGACACCTGCACCTTGCTCTGCCCTTCATACGGTCGCCACACAGAGCAGGGATGCAGACAATTTTCAGCCTTCCCACCTGATGCAGCGACCACAGATTGTCCAGTCTGAAGTTTTTCAGCACCCACCCTATAAGACGACCCCTGACTTCTAAGAAAATTTTTCTGGGTTAAAAAATAGTCTTAAACGCAGTAAAATACAGTAGTGTTTTGCTATGGTATATTATCCATGGTTAATCATAGCTAGAGCTATCTACTATAGGGGCAGTGCCATGATGTAACCGAGGCAATAAAGACAACTAGGTATCTAAGCTGAAAGTAAAGCTACCGATACACATAGAAGATCTGTCAACCCATCATTCATGTATTTTAAATGGAGAGAAGCATGTAAGCTGCTGCTGCACTCAGTAAGGCACAATACAGATTTGCTGGTTGACTGGACCTGCCAAAAACTGCAAATTTGGCCAAAATATGTCTAATGTGTATGACCCATCTTATCAATATAATGTACTTGCAGTGGCCCACTGAGAGCCATGCGGAGTCTGAGGTTTGGTGTTGTTCAGGTCATGCTTCATTTTGTATGCGTTTTATACAGTTTATGAAGTATACTTTTTATTTTGTAAATTTATTAGTCCCTGTGTTGTCTGTGAGCTTAGAAGCATGTAACCTGTTGATATGTCCCTATAGCACAAGGATTTTTGAGGAGAAAGGTAATCTTCTTACCTAAAGATGAGCCAATCACTCAGAAATTCTTTCGTGAATTTTACGAATATCTGTGCGAATTCGCAAATATTCGCAAATCGCATACAAACAAATTTTTATTAAAACAGGCAAACTATAGTAGCTACAATAGTGGGACTATTACGATTTTTTTTAACAGCTGTTGCTGGAAAATGTCAATTAAAAAAAAAATGTAATATTTAGGCCATGGACAGCAGTGGACATTGTGTTCACTATGACTTCCTATAATGCCCACCCAGCACCCAGCGACTTGGTATACTGGACAATGGCTTCATTGCTCCTACAGAAAACCACCCACAATCCACCCTCCTCTCCTCTCTGTTCCTATCTCTCTGTATTTCTCTCCTTGCTCTAACTGCTTGCTGCAACCTACTCTCCACTATACACAGCCGACTGGCCATCTCCAGGAAGCCAATCACCTTATTTAGAGGGGGAGGTGCTGACATCACAGTGGGGTTTGCAGCTGATTGGATGAGCTCAAGGGATTATGGATAATTTCTTGCTCCCGCTAAAAGACAGTTGTGTAAGCCAACATGTGTGGCCGCCATGTTTAGTGAATAGCAAAGCGAATCTGGCGAATTTGTGAATAGCTACAAAGAAAATTTAACGCTCGCTTAATTGCCAATTGTAATTCATCAGATTTGCTTCGCTCATCTTTATTCTTGCACTATACCTCGGCTTCTTTGTGGTTTATTAGATATGTAAATAAGGCAGTTTGGTGCACTGGGGGTGGGACTCACTGCAGCGATCCGCCCCACCTGGCCCGCCCCTTCTAATAAACATTCCTCCGTTTTGGCACCGTTTTCTGAAATTGTGAAATATTGGGGGGCGGTGCTCTGCAGTGACATTACTCCGGTGCTCGTCACTGCAGAGCACCGCCCCCCAATATTTCACAATTTAAGAAAACGGTGCCAAGGATCAAGGTAAAAAAGCACTTTTATTTTCAGCACCCCGTATTTTTGCTAGTTTTTCTTTGCTATACCCCACTTTACATGCATCATGATGGATGACTTTGCTGACTTCTAGTAACCCCTGCTGGGAGTTGTAGTTTCACATTTACTTGGCAGCTACAGGTTACATTCAGGTTCTTTAAGAGGAAACAAAACATCCAGTAATAAAATATTAAATCCTCTTCTACACAACCCCGGAGTCTTTACTAATGTTTTCTATTGCCGTAGCTCATAATGTTATGTACATTCCTTTTTTCGACCACCACTTCTATGGTAATATCCATACTGCAAACGCCTTCTGCTTGAGAAACAATTCTAGCTATTTCGATATATCGCCTAAGACTGTAATAGTATCTATCGGGCTCAACTGTTTATTCCATACCTGCAAACAAATCCACTAAAAGAACATTCACTAGTAAAGGGTCTATGAGAGTGACTGGGTCCCGAGCACAGTTTAGTCGGTAAGTCACCTCCCAAGTATTAAGCGAGAACTCCAGTGAATGCAGGTCTTCTGTGTAGTCTATTGTTTCTAGGCTAGAGCATTGCTATTCAGAACACTTCTCACTCATTATACCATGCCAGTTAGGAGGGCTGCCCTGATAGAAGACCCTTTGATCTTTTTATACATGTACTTAATCTCAATCAACGCAACAAAAGAAGAATCCGCAATCTGCCCCTCTCTTCACAAAGGAGCTCCATGCTCTTGACAGCTGCAAAGCACAATGTGGTCCAGGCCACATACTTAACCATCTCATGGCTGGAGCTCTATCCATTGTGGATTCTGTAATTTTTCTGTTCTTAACATTTCATTTTTTTTCTCAATGTCACAGTCATTTAGCCCACACTATGTGGACAATATCCATCTAATAGTTGAGCAATGGCATAACATATGTTCTTTATACAAACACAATCTGCAGTTATCTGTCATTGACATCCCTTGACTCTACTATGATAGAGGGTCTCTGACCCTACCCTAGTTAGATAACCTAAGCATTGTGGCTTGTAGATGTCCCCCTGGCACCCAGCAATCAAGGAAGTGTTATACTTGCCAGACCCTCATTGCTCCACTCCTGTTGATATGAACTACAGTTGACACTACCCCATGTTAACTGGGCCTGATGTGGGTTTTCTGTCAGAGACCATTTTTGAGTCATTTCATGCATAGGGACATAAAATATACAAACTCCTCAAGTCACTTTCTAAACTCATGACTAGAAATGAGCGAATAGTGAAATATTCGATAAATAGAAATCCGATTCAAATAGCTCCTGATATTTGTACATTCGAACGAATATCGAATCCCATTATAGTCTATGGGAGAAAAAGACTTGGGACCTGGAAATCAATATTCGACCACTAGGAGGTCACCAAGTGCACAATGACAACTCAGGGAATGATGCCAACACCTCTGGAATGCATATAGGACAGCAGGGGAAGCATGCCTGAATGCATCTAACACGAGTGATGAGCCAACATCTCAATTTTCCCAAGTGTATGCTAAAGATTCACAAACAAATTATGAACATTAAGTAGAAGCGAACGTTTCGGTCTAGCAGTACGCACTTGTGTACAGGTCAGGTCAGGTGCGATGTAAAATACGTAATAACGAAAATTAACAATAACTACAAATCAGTAGTAGCAAGATAACAGCTATTATCCCACACACACACAGTATACAGCCGTATACCGGATAAATAATTGGTTTTTAAAATAATAAAATTAAAGGGCTGGTCAACGCCTTTACAGGACGCAGACTGCGCAAATCAGTAGTAGCAAGAAAACAGCTATTATCCCACACTCACAGTATACAGCCGTATACACTATCAGTACATGTCTGAACACACTGCCTGTCTCACAACAGCTTCTAAATATATGGTTTTTATACTTTTAGCCCTAACAAGGGCTTTTGGGGGTCCCTCCATACCTAACTTCCCCTAAAAGCTTTATTTCCCTGGTATACAGTCTGTCCCTCTCTAGCTCCAACCAGCAGGTGACACGAATCTGAAATCACTATTCTTATATTTTGGAGGTTTGGCCAGCCATCACAGTTAGAGTTTTTTTTTTTAAGTCCTGCCTTTTCCTAGTGCCTGTCCCTCCCCCCTGCATGTATATTGGCTGGAATAAAGCGCAAGGGGGGTGGGAGGGCGAATCGAATTTTTACTGCGTTTTCGTTCAAATATTCAAATGAAAACAAATAGCTCAAATAGCGCAGTATACGATCGAATAGCTATTCGATAGAATAATATTCGCTCATCACTACTCATGACCCCAACACTTAAAGGTGACATTGCTATCTACTGAGCCACCATCTTGCATACAGTGCTTTCTTAACCCCTTAAGGACAGAGCCAATTTTAATTTTTGCGTTTTCGGTTTTTCCTCCTTGTGCTTAAAAGGCCATAGCACTTGCATTTTTCCACTTAGAAACCCACATGAGCCCTTATTTTTTGCGTCACTAATTGTACTTTTCAATGACAGGCTGAATTTTTGCATAAAGTACACTGCGAATCCAGAAAAAAAATAAATGTGTGGTGAAATTGAAAAAAAAAAAATGCATTTTGTTTATTTGGGGGAAATATGTTTTTACGCCATTCGCCCTGGGGTAAGACTGACTTGTTATATATGTTCCTCAAGTCGTTACGATTAAAACGATATATAACATGTATAACTTATATTCTATCTGATGGCCTGTAAAAAATTCAAACCATTGTCAACAAATATACGTCACTTAAAACCGCTCCGTTCCCAGGCTTATAGCACTTTTATCCTTTGGTCTATGGCGCTGTGTCAGGTGTCATTTTTGCGCCATGATGTGATCTTTCTATCGGTACCTTGATTGCGCATATACGACTTTTTGATCGCTTTTTATTACAATTTTTCTGGATTTGATGCGACCAAAAATGCGCAATTTTGCTTTTTGGGATTTTTTTGCGCTGACGCTGTTTACCGTGCGAGATCAGGAACGTGATTAATTAATAGTTCGGGCGATTACGCGCGCGGCGATAGCACACATGTTTGTTTATTTATTTACTTTTATTTATAACCTGGGAAAAGGGGGGTGATTCTGACTTTTATTAGGGGAGGGGGCTTTTTACTAATAACAATACTTTTTTTTTTACTTTTACACTTATACTAGAAGCCCCCCTGGGGTTAGGGTTATTTCCCCGAGGGGACTTCTAGTATAAGTGCTCTGATCTCTCATAGAGATCTCTGCAGCATAGATATGCCGGAAGTAAACGAGTGCCGAGTCGGGGACGGCGCCATCTTGGAGCGGTCCCCGGCCGGCTTCAGTTACGGAGATTGCTCCTCCGGGATAACATCCCGGAGGAGCGATCTCCCCACTAGACACCAGGGATGACGCTGCGTCCGGTAATCGGATGCAGCTGTCATGTTTGACAGCTGCATCTGATTACTGTATTAGCGGGCACGGCGATCGGACCGTGCCCGCTAATACCTGCGGTCCCGGGCTACAAGCGGCACCCGGGACCGCGGCGGTTCAGAGCGGGGTCGCCACGTGGCCCCGCTCTGAACGTCCTTACCGGCATCAGGGCGTAAATATACGCCCTATGTCATTAAGGGGTTAATGCATATGTTAGAAGTAAGATACAGGATGAGAAAAGTATGATTATAGGATTAGACTACACAGGGCTTGTTTGTAGTCTGTATTCACGGAGATACATAGAGAGGATCTGTAGAATCAACATGATGAAATATTTTTTCATCAAAACTTTTTGTAAAGTTCAAGTAGAATCCTGCTACGAGCCTCCGTACTAAAATGGACAAAAATATGAAACCTGTAATTTTACAAATGGCAAAAACTACCAATTTGCAATAGACAAACAGGTGTCAAAGGGGTACCAATTCTCCATAAGAAGAGTTCGTCATAAAGACGTCTGGAGACTTACGGACCATTGCTGCTCCTCTGGGAATTCTGGGAGGAAAGGATATACAAACTAGCTTTCACACCTCTTGAGCAAAGTGGTGTCCCTTCAAGTCAAGTCTCACTCAATCTAGGAGTCTTAGAAAATTGACTGGGGATTTCATGTCAAGCCAAACAATCTCTCCAAAAGGACAGACTTCCCATCTGCAGACAGTTGTTTCAGGGTTGTTGACCCTCTTCAGTGCAGAGCAGGGTATTGGCTGGCTAATGAGAGGTCTATCGAGGTGTGTCAAAGGGGTACCAATTCTCCTTAGCCAGTCAATACCCTGCTCTGCACTCTGCAATTACCATGAAACAGCTGTCTGCAGATGGGAAATCTTTCCCTTTGTAGAGATTAATTGGCTTTGGATTAAATTCCCCAGTCAATGTTCTAAGACTGTTAGATTGAGTGAGACTTGACTTGAAGGGACATCTCTTTGCTCAAGAGGTGCGAGAGCTATTTCGCATAGCCTTTCTTCCCAGAATTCCCAGTGAAGCAGCAATGGTCTGTAAGTCTCCACACGTTTTTATGATGAACTCTACTTAAGCAGAATTGGTACTCCTTTGACCCACATTGATAGACCTCTCACTAGCCAGCCAGTACCCAACTCTGCACTGAAGAGGGGCAACAATCCCGAAACAGCTATCTGTAGATGAGAAGTCTCTCCTTTTGGAGAGAATGTTTGGCTTGGCATAAAATATTTGGTCAATGTTCAAGAGGTATGAGAGCTTTTTTTATTAGCATTTTCCTTTCTTCCTAAAAGTTAAAGATAAAATAAAGAAAATTAATACCATAGGCCACTTATTGGTTCTCTGTTTGAGTCAACCATTTTTTATTAGAATGCTTCCTGAAAAATAAACCAGTTTCCCAGTGCAGAGACCCCCTGCAATCAGCTGTATTTTCTGGAGACATCTGGAAGCAAGTTTTTAAAGGCTGTCCGCAAAGTTAAATTTCTGACCATTCTTTAGATTGGTCATGGGGAGACAAAGTCTATGCTGGGCAATTTGGTTTCCAAGGCAACTGCATGATACCCCGAGAGTCGTATTAATAAGAAATGGACTCATGTATGGAACTTTCGGAGCACCGCGCAGTTGTCTTGACAACCTGATTACACAGCGTGGAATGCATGTCTCCATGCCAATCTAAAGAACAGGCAGAAGTTAAACTTTACTTTAGTTCAAGTATTGTTTAATTTTCCGGCAACACCACCAAAGGGAAAATGAAGCAATACATATTTACTATTCAAAAATTGATAGGCAGCTTAAGTGAAGCATGGAACTGTTGTATCCTGCAGAGGAACAAATATTTACAGGTAAATTCCTGCTGCTTGTCCACCATTGGACTTAGTAGGGGTGGTGGCAAATACTATAACTTTTCCCATTCAAGTGACTAGGGCAACAATACTGTACCTTGTACCAACAACACTGTAGGGTCATTGGTGCAGATTAGTGTTGAGCGAGCACCTAAATTCCCAAGTACTCTTTACTCGAGTCAAGCAGATTGGAATTGTTATATCTTGTCTTGCAGAAACCTATGATTTTTTTGTTCTTATTTTTGTATATTTTGTTTAAACATTCCTTTAAGAGAAAAAAATATTTCAAAAATTATGACAAAAAAATATAATAGGTTTATGCGGCGGGCGATACTGTATGACAATCATTCAGCTTTCAGTTATTGAAGGTGTATGGCAACCTTTACTGGTTCACCCTGTCAAGCTTCAACCGAGCACTATGCTTGACCAAAAACTCTCTCCACGGACATATAATGTTTGTGGAGGATAAGGGTGGGGACTGATGGGTTTTCACTACTTGACCCATTTGTTCTGAGAGTGATAGGCTGAGCCATACGGACCCATTAACACATGAACACTGTAACAACTGGAGTTGTGGATCCGCTGTACCAACTCTAGCGATGGTGTAAGCCGCACAAGGGAGCGGAGTCTAAGGGGCTGCTGGTCTAAACCAGTGCCCGCCGCAGGGCAGGATGGACTTGCTGTGGCAGGTGACCCCCAGGTCGCTACCCCTGGCTAGGCTTGCTGGCGGGCAAAGTGCAGCTGGAGACATGTAGGCAGGAACACAGCAGGACTCACAGCTGGAACCACAGACAGCAGTACTCACGGTTGGAACCGCAAACAGCAGGAATACAGAATTATTTGGGGCTAGAGCTGCGGAGGGCAGAAACCACGGGCAGGAACAACAAAGATCTAGGACCACATGCTAAGGGAAGCATGCAGAGGCTCCAACAAAGCAAGGGCAGGACAGGCGTGGGTATTTATAGTGTGCAGGTGATTCGGTGCAAACCAATCAGGGATACACTGTCCCTTTAAATCCAAGCAGAGTCGGCACGTGTGCGCCCTAAGAGATGGCGACGCGCATGCCAGCCCAAAGAGAGATGAGGAAGCAGGGTACTGCTTGGCAGGGAGCTGCGGCACACGATGACAGCATGGTCAAAAGTTATTAAGGATATATAGGCACCTTAAGGCTGAAATATCTCAGTACCCTTATTGCAGAACTGTGTACCTGGAGCAAACACACTTGACATATAATAAGTTGGGCCAAATAACCAGGTCCATGCTGCCAATGTTGTTTACATTTGGGTACAGATATACTGTAGGGGAACCAGGCTATAGAGCTTAAAGGGTCCCTCTGCCCCATGCAAGAAAGCCAATACTAAATAATGTATGATAGTTATGGCGGACCAGTTACAGAATTCTTACAGCGACTCCGGAGCTTCGAGCTACATCTCTGTTTGAAGGTAGAAGTCGCCCATCGCTTTTGGTTTTTCATTCACAAAGTGCCGTCTCTCAAAGTATTTCTTAATCTAAAGTGATTTAATTTCTATTTTTTAAGTCAGTCCCAAATCTCCCGGCACGATGTGTGGATATAAAGAGAAAGTGTATCTATTCATATAAAAACATCCCAACATTAAGCGTCCTACTGGGATGTGGTCTTTCAGTGAACCTCGACCTGAAAGGTTAAATGAAATTTCCAACTGAATTCCGTTATGAATTTAACATGCTTAAATGTTTTTTTTTTTCTTAAGAATTTCTTTAAAACAAAAAATATAGATTTCTTTTTGAACTGACTAAATCCCCAGACGTCCCCAATGAAATGCTGCACTTGCTGTCTTACTGCATGAGAGCACAGACAACACAAATAAACAGGAGAAAGGAAGCGAGCCGCTGATTGTCAGCGCACATTGAGCCACTCTGATTTGAACCTTCCGCCCAAAGACTGATAATTGACACTCGCAAACTCCGTGCCAAGTGATGAGGACAGTCTTGATTGATTCTGTCTTTTACAGATCTGTATGGAAATATATCATTTAGCATTCAGCTTGGGTTTGAAAACTATTGAATTTGCATAGAGTGTGCCTTTTGTTCTCTACCATCGGAATTCTCAGTTCCTAGTAAATAGTGTGGTATAGGTTATAGGGAAAAAAGCAAACCATCAGGGAAAAAAAAAACTTGTGCCATATGCCATTTCTGAGCCATGGTCCCACCCTAATAGCCCTGTACTACCTGAATCTAGTGTTGCCACTTCTATCACTCTCTTTATTTGCTATAAAAGTATGTAAACCCAATCTCAAATACTTATATTCCCAATATGTTTTTATCATTATAATGAATGGTTTATCAGGGGACTAAAAATAGATAGGTATTAAAAAAAAAAAAAAATAGGCTAGCAATATGAGTCTTAACATAAACCAAAGAAAAAACAAAATTGAGTAATGTAGCAAATATTATTTATTTAAGTACTCTTAAAATACAGAAAGAAAAAATAAATCAACACTATAAAAACAGGGTGGCAATCCTGGAGAGATATCACAAATACATAAATAACTGGGAGCAACTCATAAAAAGAACACTGGGACCGGGTATGAAGTGCTATGTGCAAAGGATTGTATTACATGGGGAGCAAACCCCTATATCAAATAAAAACACCCTTCCCACCCCATACAGGAATCGCTCATATTACCAATGTGTCACAAAAATCCGCTCACTCTCCAGGACGCCACCACCCCGACGCGCGTTTCGTGTCCTTCGTCCGGGGGTGATGACGTCCTAACAGAGGGGGCCTTATATACCCCAATCCTCCAATAGTAACTCGGTATTAAATAATCACCTGTGGCTTCCGCAGCACATGAACGCCGCACACCCACTTCCTATCACGGCCGGGTCGCTCCCCGGAAGTGCGTCATGACTCCCGGTCACGTGACGGGTCACATGATTACGGGAATCAGCGTCGTTCCGGGTTGCCGAGCGACCACAGCAGAGAAGTCCGTGAGTGGAGACGGGCATGCACATAACCAGGTATTTGAAGAAAATGGAGACAGGAGGGATATATGCAGCTCTGTCCCTGTTACAAAGTGACCAGTGCATAAAATGAAAAAAGCAATAGTATATATCTATAACATTGTGCAAATTACATAAGTTCCACCACGCAGTTTAAAGTGACTTATGCAAAAAGTGTCTAGTGCAAAGTGACTTTATAAAAAGTATAAAATATACAATACTAATTCATAATAAATTCATAATAAATACAAAATAAGCATTGTGAATAAGTGATATATATAGAAAATAGGAAAAATGTGTATAAAATGTAATATATTATCAAAAAGTGTATTCTCTATAGTGTAAGAGTGGAAAAAAGAAAATGAGTCTTAGTATGGACCAGACGTAATTCAGAGGAAGTCATTTACTCCTCCCAGTGCAGGATGTGGTGAAAAAGCAAACCAACCAACTAATCATCTCACCCCCACCCCCCTAGAAATATAGAAGATGGTTTGCATCAAGGATCTACATCTCTTTCAGCAAAGTAATATGTTCTCATGTTGCTTCTACTCTTCTCCCAACTAACCTCTGATTATGTCCCCTTGTTTTTGAGTTAAGTTTTTTATTAAAACTACTTCCCTCTTCATTCTTCTTTAGTCCTTTAACATACTGTATATAAAGGTTTCGATCATGTCCCCCTTTCCCGTCTCTCCTCCAGACTATATAGATTCTGACACCCTCCACTATTTTTGTAGCCCATCTTTAGACCTGTTCTATTTTTTTTATATCTTTTTGTAGCTGAGGTCTCCAGAACTGATCACAGTATTCCAGAATGGTCTCACTAGAGTTCTATTTTCAGTTATTATCTGCCAGTAGGAGAAGAGAAAATTTCTCATGTAAGTCTAGGTGTTGTTTACTGTCACTGTTATAATAAAAAATTTTTTTAACATGAGAGACATGTCAAATGTTTTGATCGGCCCGGGTTTAAGTGTTCAGACTCTGAACAATTGAGAGGAGGAGCGAAGAGACACTCCCTGCTCTGTTACAGGGAAACAAATGGCCTCATAGACTTACATTATGTCTGACTCATCAAGTGACACAGAGTCGGGAGAGGACCATGCTTAGTGTGGACTACTTTAAGCTCATTCTTACAATCGGTCACGGTCTGAAATTTTTGACCCGGGCCGATCAAAACTTTTGACACTTTAAGCGAGGCAGTGACACTTTAAGCGAGGCAGTGACACTTTAAGCGAGGCAGAACGACCCTATCAGATAACATGACAAACTGTCCTGATTGAATTCATCCCCTGTAATAGGACCATCAATCAGTCGACAAACAAGCTGATCACTGGCCCTATTACGGGGGCGATATTAACCTGTTTGGCCAATAATTGGCCCATGCAATCCTCATATTTAGCCTCATATTTCTAGCCCATGCCTTCTTTAAACTTAATTCTTCTTAGTCCCCTGATGAACCCTTATTATAACAGGGGAAACATGTTGGGACTGTTTGTACCTTATACTTTCTATATAGGAATATGGTTTCTCTTTGTGTATTATTAGCTGCCATTAATTGGCATTTCAGTGATATAATATACATTTTGGTACTGTGTTTAAAAGTCAAACTACATAAATGGCATGGGCTAACAGCATAGGGTACAATGATAGTTCATCTGGGGGCAGCTGCTACGTCAGTACTTAAACCGAATGAACCATCAGTACATTCGCTTTAAGATTTTTACATGGATAGAACAGAGCTGGCGCAAGGAAGCTAAAGTCACATTCTTTTTTGTGAAGCGTTGCCTGGTTCCCGTGTACAGCGCCATTCTATTCCTGGGCAACGGCCGCGGGTGAAGCACTGAAGGTGGGCCGGCCCGCCCCCAGTGGGAGGAAACTCCCGCCCCTCTATGATGCAGGTCCATTGATTCTAATCTGCCCGCCTCCAGTGCCTAACCTTTGGCCAATGCCCGGGAATAGAATGGCGCCGTATGCAGAAACCGGGCCCTGTTTCAAAAAAAGGACTGTAACACCAGCTTCCCTGCATCGGCACCGTTTTATCCATGTGAAAAACTTAAAGCAAATGTACTTATGGTATATTCGCTTTAAATATCCACATTCCTTTTTGCTCGATATTATATGTTAGGGACTGTAATAAATTACAAGTCGGTCGGCAGTGTAGAAAAAAAAAACATGTAGCATTACTAAACATTGCAAAAAGTAATATCAAATTCCTTCATGTGCAGTTCTATCATTGAACAACCTTTGCCCTCCTCACTGTTTTGCATAAGCCTCACGTTAGGTAAGTATTGCATTTTTTATATTGTATGTCATCTTCTGTTATAATCTTAATCTCTGAGTTACACTGTATTAACCTAGGAAGTCTAATGAGGAGCGCTCCACATCAATTCTTCAACAGGTTTATAGCTGCGTCTCTAAATAAATGAAAATTGCTTAATGGTTTCGAAAGGAAAATCAAAAGAAAGTGAGATAAAGGACATAATGAAGGCTAGATATTATAGATGAGATAGATTGTCAGACTATGCTAAGAGCAGATCTAAGCTCAGTTCATTGATGAAATAAGCTTGTGCGATTGGTTCCATTAGATCACAGGATAACTTAATTAACTGTAATATTACGGCTACAGAAAATGCTCACGACTTGTAGCCTACCATAACTTTCAAAACGTTTCTAGGATGAGATGACCGCTTTTATAAAAGGTTTAAAATTTCTACCGAAAAGCGAAAACATGGAGAAATTTAAAGTAAATAAATAATAAAAATTTTTAATAGAACATGTGAAAATATAATGTAACAGCTAAATCATAAACCCCCATAGAAAGGAATAGGTCTCCTAAGAAAATGTTCAAGACTTTTAGTCTACCCTAACTTTCAAAATGTTTCCAAGGCTGGGTTCACATTATGTATGACACCGGCCGTTGTGTGATTCGCCCGTGTCAGTGAAGTTCATCCTTAAAACTCATTTCTTTTAATAAGGAATGCTGGCCAATCCGGAGTACCCTCATTTCAAACCACCATAGCAGACAATGTAAAGTGCAGCCAGAACCGCACATTACATTGTGTGTTCTGTCAGTCTTGTGCGGCCACTATTCAATGAATAAGGGCCACACAAAACTGACACGTCAGTTTTTTGTGCGGTTGCTTGGAACCCCGTCCGGAGTGTAAACAGAGTGCAGAGTCTATGGGATTCCATAGACTTAAATGTGATTGGTAATTTAATTAAATAATGGCCGAGGTTGCAAAACTGCAACTACGACCGTTGTTTACTGAAATTATACAGAGTGTGAGCCTAGGACTGAAATGAGAATTTCTACCAAAAAGCAAAAACATGGAGGAATCTAAAATAATAAATAAATAATAAATATGTTTAAAGAACAAGTGAAAATATACTTTAACAGCTAAATTGTGAACCCCCATTGAAAAGAATAGGTCTCCCAAGAATGTGGATTGAAAGAAAGGGGTTACTGCTTAAAGGGGATGGATCACCCTAATTTCCCACCAAGTAGCCAGAGCATTGGATATATTCGGAAATCTAGACTCATAAGGGTCCTGAGGGTAGACCATCAGAAATAAAGGACCAGAACAAATCAGTTTCTGCCCCTCATTTTAGTGATCAGTAGAGGTCCTGCCATCTAGAACCCCACCGATAAAAATGTATGACTTGTCACTTTAAAAAATATTATTAGGAAACTCATCATTTATGAAAACCAATTGCCTTGTATATATGTCCAAAAGATTTCATAGGTCTGAGCGACCACTCTGAAGGACTCTACACCTTCAAAGATGTAGGCAAAATGTTGATTCAGCCTAATCTATCAGAGAACAAAAAGGTCAGGAGCATGAGAATCAACATGCCCAATAATTCTCTTCTTTGATATCTTTATGGGGAGATTTGGGTGCCCCCACCAATTAGAGAGTCTTTTAACTAAATTATATAAGCCTTATCAAGAACCTAATTAAAGTGAATCTGTACCGCCAAACACCCCTCCAAACCGCTGGTATTTAGTGCTTCTCATTTCCTGGCCGATCCCAGGTCTATATGTCTGTTGTAGCTAGTATTCGGGTAAAAAGAACTTTTATTTTGGTGGCGGGGTGTCAATGAATCAGGGCCAAGTCATCCGTGTCCTAGATCTGCCGATGATAAGGAGGCAGCCCAGAGGCAAGACCATAGAAGAAGGCGAGAAGAAGGGAGAAAAGAAGGCGATAATGGAAAGAGAGGCTACTGACTGTGACCCATACTCCGTGAAGTTGGTATGGTACCCTTTTTGATCTTTTTACGCTCTTATACTCAATATTAGAGATAAGAACCTCAAGCGCACTTGGCTTCATCTGCTCTGCTCTGGAGAAGTTGGATGCAGCCCTAGGGAATCCTAAAAAACATGTATACAGCTTACAGCATCCAACTGCATCCAACTTTCTCAGCCACTGGTGATCAAATACAGAGTGTTGGGATGAACCTGAGCACACTCAAGGTTTGCTCATGTCTACTTACTACATATATTCCCTTACATTATGTGAAAAAACTGGGTGGTTGTAGAAGATTCTTAGCTTTCTACCTTCTACCCTCTTTCTCCCCATCCAACCAGTTTTCCATCTACTTTACCTTTCAGAGACCTTTCATGTCTTTTAGATGTTTTCATTGTCACCCAATATTTTCATATTAAAGGGGAACTATCAGCAGGTTTGAGGAATCTAACCTGCTGATAGCCCACTATAGCGCCTGGGACGCTGAGGAGGAAGGTATGTCTGTTAGCTTCCTCCTTAGTGCCAGTTCTGCACTGTTAGTCGGGGTAAACTCTGCTCTGGAGCACCGTTAGGAGCACTGCCACATCTGGCCCGCCCCTTCTAATGATAATGAAGGGGGCAGGCTGTATGACAGGGCAGTGGTCCTAACGGTGCTCCGTAGCAAAGTTTACCCCGACTAACAGTGCAGGACTGGCGACAAGGAGGAAGGTAATACTTACCTTCCTCCTCAGCGCCCCGGGCGCTTTAGGGGGCTATTAGCAGGTTCGATTGTAACACGTTTATCGCCTTCTGAATTGCAACTGGTACATTATCTTTATTGTCTCTTATGAATTGAAAAAAAATTAAAAACTACATATTAAAGTTTTAGTAGATTTGAAGAAAAGATCTTTTTTGCTATCCCTTTCCATCCCCTCTATTGCTTTTATTTAGTATATTTATACCTTATATTTCACCAGGATAGCCCCTGCGTTGTCCGCAACATATTTTCTCTATAATATAATTGAATGAGACGATTTTGTATTACTATGTGACTATTGTTTTCCTTAGACAGAACAGTTGATAGACTGGAAGTTGCATGAGTGTATTAGACAAGGCATTCTTGCTTTGCTCAGGCAGCCCATCAAATATTTAGAGGCCCGCCATAGGCAATTACATTAGAGCAGATAGTTAAACACCCCTTACCCTGGGGCTCCCCCCTGCAATGTAAATCAAACAAATTGGACTCTTTTCACAATCGACACGCACAATTTTACTTACTATAAATTATTAAGAATAAAAAAAGTACAGATACAGTTTTTTTTAGCATCAATTGTATGTCTTCTTCTCTTTTTTTGCAAAATACAATAGAATATATTCTTCCGGCTCTTGTATTGGTATTCGGCTTGAAGCTGAGTTCTACGTTTTAATCTAGTAGAATTGTGGCACTATCATTGGGACTGATGGTTCTTTTTACCACGTTAACTAATACATGAGGGCATATTAAGTATTAATCCATTTCATCGCTATATGTTAGTTAAAGGGGGAGAAAAAAATTCTTCTATTGGCTCATTGAAATGTCGGCATTTTTTCCAATCAGTTGAGGTGGCCATATTGGCAGCATAACAGGAAGTGGAGCCATGTTGGTTGTCACACAGAGCCAAGGCAGCAGATCGTTGCCATCATTGTCGTTTGTCTTTCAACATGTTGAAAGACAATGAAAGACAACAATCAGCCTACATCGTGCATGCCTGCTGATCGTTGCCTTTAATTACACTAAGCAATTATCGTCCGTAATGCCCGATAATTGGCCAAATACTGCTGATTCATGTAATAGGGCCTTAGGAATAGACAGTACTAGATTTATCAGTCAGTCCAATTCGCTTTGATATGGGTCCACTGAATATTTCTAGCAGCGAACTACAGAATAAATAGAGGGCAGGCCATGGTGGTCATGCAGGAACCTTTAGCCTTCCATCTGTTGCAAAACTACAATTCCCATCATGGCTGGACAACCCAAAAGATGGCTTTGGCTGCCCAGGTATGATGGGTATTGTGGTTTTGCAACAATTGGAGTGTAAAGGTTCACTATTAGAGATGAGCGAACCGGGTTCAGGTTCAAGTTGATCCGAACCCGAACGTTCGGTATTTGACTAGCGGTGGCTGCTGAACTTGGATAAAGCTCTAAGGTTTTCTGGGAAACATGGATACAGCCAATGACTATATCCATGATTTCCACATAGCCTTAGGGCTTTATCCAACTTCAGCAGCCACCGCTAATCAAATGCCGAAAGTTCGGGTTCGGATCGACTCGAGCATGCTCCAGGTTCGCTCATCTCTATTCACCATCCCTGCCCTATCCTATGGAGCTGAGATGCAAATGCCCTTTAATAATATGGCAGGAAATGGAATTTGTCAAATTTGCTTTTTGTATATCATCACATTATCTGTAAAGGAAAAAACTTTATGAACACCCTATTCTAGATCCATATAATACAGTTCTGTAATAGACCCAGATGCACAAGACCTTATATTTCTTCATAGTAACTACGTATAGTAAATAGGATAGAGAAAAGTACATTTTGAAAAAGTATTTTCTAAAGTCTTTGCACAAATGTTTATGATATCGGAAAATTTATTTAAACAAAATTCTTCATTGATCTACTGTATGTCCCTTTCTGTACACCGTTCTGGTACAGCCACTGCCTGTAAACAACGTGGGGGAAATCAGGGAGAAACCTTTCAATTATTTTAAAGTTCTTGCATTCTAAAAAATAAATAAATTTCGGTAATTAAAAAAAAAAAAAAAATTATTAAAAACATAATAAAATAGCTCCTGAACTTTCAGATCTCTAAATGGTATGAAGCTACGTGTCCTAGTTTCTGTCTGTATTGGAATGATGAAAATACTCACAGTGGTTTAATAAAATAAAAAAATAATAAGAAATAATAATAAAAAAAATTGTGTTTTTTTTTTCAATTTTGTTTTTAACTATATAAGTGACATAAAAAAAAATTTCAAACTCAAGCTGAATCCTGCTACGAGAAAACTGCTGTATAAGATATATAAGAAAGCTTTCACATAATGGGTGTCTGCTGAAATGCTAGATATAGACTACAACCGCTCCGTTCTCCCTACAGTGCATTATTGTATGTAAGGAAGAACATAAGTAGACAGCAGCAAGCTCACAGCAAGTGCATTAGTGCTCCTGTATCTCAGGTCTACACTGTAGAGATGGCAACATGGAATGAATGTTAAAGCGGTGATGGGTTGACTGCTGAGCGCTTCAGACCTGGGATGCGGGGCGGCACGAGCAATGGGCAGTGAGATGTGATCACTAAATTAGTCATAAGCAAAGTAGAGTATGGACTAATAAATGTCTATATATAGATAGGATACAAATATCTGCTGTGAAATCTGGTGATTATGGCTAGCTGGGCTTATGACAGCTCGGGTCATATAGTATGTGTAGAATCATTGACGTATATTGGGAGAGCACCACAATTTTTATCATTTCGCCCCTGTGCACCCCCACAATGGATAAGCTACTGCATAGACTGTTTAAGAATTACAGCCAAGTTTTACAAAATTCATTGTGGTGGTGTACAGAAGCTAAACGATGACAGTTGTGTCATTCTTCGGTTACACGGGTCATGGTGATGGACATGCTTCAACTCTAAATGGTTTTGCCATTAGGCAATTATATATAGCTGGCATATGCCATTACCTTATGATTGGTGTGGGTCCAAGCCCAGAATCCCCATGGACTATGGGTGCTACACCATTGCTTAATTCCCTTCTGAGACTTTCTCTGCACAGAGGCGCTCTTGACCACCAAGCAATGTAGAGGATTGTATCTGGCCCTATCTACTTGACTGGGGTTGTGTTACAGTTGTCTGAATTGCTGGGTGGCCATTGTGCAGTGGTATCACAGTAAAGGGAATGCAACACTATGCCGGCACTGTGTCCACTTAATAGGGAGTCTTCAGGGTCAGATTCCAATCAATAATAAGGAGATGGGATATCTTACATTTCTAGCTATCTGTACTCAAACTTCTTGAGTTGACTGTACCTGTTAGGACCTTGGCACGGTCCTCGGCTCATACGGTATGACCGAGATAGTGCTTTTGTCCATGAATTAGTGCTTGTATTCTATGTTTCATGTGCTCTAATCCTTCTGCTCTGGTGTTGAATTATCTGCCACACCCATCTCTCCTCTGAGTTCCTCTGGGTACTTCACAGTTAACCTTTGTCTTGCTTAGGTGATTGACATCTTGTGTCTCCATTCATCATGTGCTGTGTCTGTTTCTCTGGGTATGTGGCCCAATCATGTCATGGACTGAGTCTGTGACCTTCTATATAGTGTATCAGGGATATCCAAGCTGGCTATTAGACTAGTTTAGTAGTGTGCAAGCATCTCCTTATCTTTTCTTATATTGTTTCCTGGCTTTACCTGACTTAAGCTCTGTTACCTGACTACTTTCTGGGATTCTGTTTTTGTACTTTGCTGCTCGTCTGGTTTGCCCCAGCCTGTTAACTACCCCTTATATGTTAGTTTGTCTTGTCTGCATTTTGTGTTTTCACCTTACTGCAAGTAGGGACCATCTCCATCATTGTTGTTCGCAGTCGTCTTGGATTGTCAAAGCAATTAGGAAGGGTCAGCTGATGGGACCAGATTAGGGCTTACTGTCTGTGTCTTTCCCCACCCCTTCTCAATCTACTCTCCTTGTGGTCTTGTCAGATTCAGTTTGGAAAGTTTCTCTATAATCGGCCATTAAATTTTTATAGCATTGCATAACATATTACTATTCACTGAATAGGAGCAGGGACTGTCAAAATTACAGAAGACCATACTCTCTTTGTAGTTTCCATTGTTCTCTACACTGGGGCACCAAGAAAACTACCTCATAAGCAGCAGAGTAAATGGATCATGCCTCCTGTACTGTGAATACAGTAAATAACAGTAGCACATAACTGGATATTGTAGAGGAGCAGGAACTCCTATTGAAATGACAGGTGTCCCTGTTCCCTGCAGTGCTCCTAGTGATTACTAAATAATCAATAAAGGGTGCACAACAAGAAGGCAGGCCACAGACAGGAGTAGGAGCAGGAAGTATATAAGGTATACTGCATATGCCTGTCGGCTCAAGAAAACTCGAAGATTTTTTTTAATTATTATTTTAATTTAGAACAAATCTGAATTGATCTTCCCATCACTAGCTTTATACTAACAATTTTGAGTTGAAATGCTGCTATAACGGTTCTTTCCAGCAGAAGCTTTATGGTTAAGCCACAGAATTTACCACAAATACCTGATAGGTAAATATATAGTAACTAGTTTTGAGCGTGCATGCTCTATTGAGCATAGGGCCCGTACAAGCATTGAGGTGCTCTATGCACTACTCCAGCTTCTCGTGGTGCTCGGGTTACTGCAAGACACATTAGAACTGTGGCAGTATGCCTTCAATTGATAGCATACTGCCGGAGTTCTAATGTGTCTTGCGGTACCATATTGCATTTTTCACTTTCAATTTTTGTATATTTTGTCCCTTGAAGGGATGTGTAAATAAAATATACAAAATTTTCTTTAAAAATGCAATACAGTACTGCAAGATACATGTCAGTTGAAGGCACACCACTGGAGTTCGAATGTGTCTTGCAGTATTTTTGTACATTTCGTTTACACATCCCTTGAAGGTGAAGCAGGTGTCCTCCGCTCTGCTGGGCCTGGTTAAATGCTCGAGTCTTCCATTGATTTCATTACGCGAGTTGATCATTCACGTCATTTTCCTATTGTTCTCTCCTCAATCAGTCCCAAAGTATGCAAATTAGCATGTTAGGAGCACTGGGGGCATTCCTCTGTCCCCCAGAGCACCATTTGGTGTGAACTAACAGGGTTTCCTATGGCCGCAATTCACTGAATTGCGGCCGCAGAAAGCTAACATGTCAGTTATTTGAGGCGCCGCACGGATCCCGGACGGAGCGTATACGATGTGTATACGCTCCGGCCGGTATCCCATTGAAAATAAGGCATTGTTCCATCCCGCTAAAAGTACGGCAATTGTTGCCGATGGCAACAGCGGCCGTACCTTTACATAGTGTGAACATAGCCTAAAAATGACATGTTATTTATGTTCCTCAAGTTAGTACAATTACGACAATATGTAACTTGTATAACTTTTATTTTATTTGACGGCTTTTAAAAAATTAAAACCTTTAAAAAAAATATGTTCCTTAAAATTGCTCTATTCCCATGCTTATAGAGCTTTTATCCTTTGGTCTATGGGGCTGTGTAAGGTGTCATTTTTTGCACCATGATCTGTACTTTCTATCGGTACCTTGTTTGCATATATGCAACTTTTTGATCGCTTTTTATCACAAATTATTTGGATTTGATGCGACCAAAATGGACAATTTAGCATTTTGGAATTTTTTTGCGCTTATGCCGTTTACCGTGCGAGATCAGGAGTATGATCATTTAATAGTTCATGCAATTACGTACGCTGCAATACCAGATTTGTTTATTTTTTTTATTTATTTTTTATTTTTATTTATAAAATGGGAAAAGGGGGGTGATTCAGACTTTTATTAGGGGAGGGGATTTTTTTTATTAATACTACTCAAGTTACTCAAGTAACAAGCACTTAAGCATTTTAGTCCTTGCTCAAGACTAATAAAAATCAAACTAGTTACCGGGAACGCCAAGATACTATGCAAGTATCAATATGCTCTGTATGGCTATGTTGTTTTTTTTAGCTCTGTTTAAAATGAGGTCCGTCAATTTAAGTCTAAAATAACGGACGTCATTTAGCTGTCTGGACTCCCCTTATTATTCTAAATCGGGTGGACTAATTGGCCTTGATTAAATAATCCATTGAATTTATTAGTAAAAAAGAAAAAACTGCGCGTGAACAACTAATAAAAAACGTCCACTGTTTGCAAAAGACGTCCGAAAATAATCGTCGTGATCATTATTTTGAAGTCTGCGGTGACAACGTCCTTTATTCAATACATTGTGTGCATTGGACGTCCGTCATCCCCTTGACTTCAATGCAATTGCATTGAATTGAATTAAATGGAGGCAAAAACTGTCTTTTTAAATAGCAAAAGCTGGTGCCTTTTCTCTTTTTTGGACGTTGTGTGAACATAGCCTATAAGGTTTTTACAAGGTGGAGTGACAAATACCACAAATGATAACTGCCACCCTATATCGTCATTAGTAAAACCTTACGTACACAAAGCACAGGGCGGTGTGGATACAATATGGACGTTCCCACACGTGACGTCCCATTCTTCTCCGTCCTTTGGATGCTCCTGTTTTATTGATATCACCACAATTTTAGAAATCAATACCCGTATTTCTTAATTAAAAGTTTCCTTGCATTATTAAGCGCAGCAGCATTTTTAATAAGGATTTTACAAACCAGATTTAATAATTTATCGTCTTGTGCTCTGACTCCGCTTGTTACCCGAACGGCTGAATCTGTAAATAACGTCCAACCATTCGTCACAAATCAGAATGCACTGAAGAGAAAGTGCTGCTACCCCTGACTCTTCTCCTTCTGGCTTCTCTTGTAGATTGTGTGCAGAAGTCCTGGTTCACTTGATATCAAAGTTGTCTGATTTCCCAAGCTTCACTTATTCTTTATCTGTGTTCTAGAACAAGCTGAGATTACATGGGTGATCAGCCCTGGGCACACGGGTTCATGTACTCATGAAGCTAGTACCTGTGGGTGCACCAGCTGTACCATGTGAACAGGGGGCAGGAACAACAAGCTCAGTGTCTCTTATGATCAGCATAGAGATAATGCCTTGTACTGCTACCAGTGCTTGTTCATGTAAATCCTATATACAGTAACACCTCTGTTCTCCAATTCTATTGGTTCAGGAAGGCAGTTTGTGAACCGAGCAGTGTCTTCCCATAGGGAATAATGAAAACATGTTTAATCGTTCCAGCACCCACTAATAATTACCTATAGTACTCATTTATTACATTGTACAGTGCCCAGTATAATCCCTGCAGTACAGAGCAGCTATATATACTGTACGGGACATTACAGAACAACACTATACACTGTACAGTACATTACAGAACAGCACTATATACTGTATAGTACATTATATACAACAAACATTCAACAAAACCAACAATTATAGTACAGTAGTCACTAACTTCTCACTCATATTTTACTTTATATCCCAGCACTGTGAAGTATGGCAGATGGTGGTGCACTGACTGTACTACTACTGTACTGTATGTGCACTTCAGCAGTCTTATACAGTACTGTACAGGATGGGAGATGGCGGTGCACTGACTGTACTACTACTGTACTGTATATGCACTCCAGCAGTCTTATACAGTACTGTACAGGATGGGAGATGGCGGTGCACTGACTGTACTACTACTGTACTGTATATGCACTCCAGCAGTCTTATACAGTACAGGATGGGAGATGGTGGTGCACTGACTGTACTACTACTGTACTGTATATGCACATCCAGCAGTCTTATACAGAACAGGATGGGAGATGGCGGTGCACTGACTGTACTACTACTGTACTATATATGCACTCCAGCAGTCTTATACAGTACAGGATGGGAGATGGTGGTGCACTGACTGTACTACTACTGTACTGTATATGCACTCCAGCAGTCTTATACAGTACAGGATGGGAGATGGTGGTGCACTGACTGTACTACTACTACTGTACTGTATATGCACTCCAGCAGTCTTATACAGTACAGGATGGGAGATGGTGGTGCACTGACTGTACTACTACTGTACTGTATATGCACTCCAGCAGTCTTATACAGTACTGTACAGGATAGGAGATGGTGGTGCACTGACTGTACTACTACTGTGCTATATATGCACTCCAGCAGTCTTATACAGTACAGGATGGTAGATGATGGTGCACTGTCTGTACTACTACTGTACTGTATATGCACTTCAGCATTCTTATACAGTACTGTACAGGATGGGAGATGGTGGTGCACTGCATGTACTACTACTGTACTGTATATGCACTCCAGCAGTCTTATACAGTACTGTACAGGATGGGAGATGGCGGTGCACTGACTTACTACTACTGTGCTGTGTCTGCACTCCAGCAGTCTTATACAGTACTGTCCTGTATGTGAAGCCTCACCAGTGCTAAACTCACCAGGTACAACCCGCCATCCACTCTCGCAAAAACGTTCGGATACTGAGCAAAGTTTGAATTCCAAATGTTACTTCTGGGTAAATTTTTGTGAGAATACTGAACAGTTAGAGGTATTACTGCTTTTCCAACAGATACCTCTATGGTATTTTATCAATTCACAAAAGGATATAGGGACACAAGTATTATTACATGTTATTGCATTGATCCATTTTAAATATATTTAAAGATTGTATATCTCATCTTTTTCTCTAAAAATGAAATTGAATTGAAATGAATTTGCCACTTATATTGGTGCCACTTAAACTAAATGGGGATACAAAGGTGCCACACACTGGGAGGTGAAAAGGTGCTTGAAGGGGGATTGGAACGTGTTAAATGGTTTATTAAAAAGTTTATATTTTTTATGCTGCTGATCCACCAAGGTCCACTGTTGCCCATGGCGGAAATCGATTGACTGGCTGATTGACGTTTTTTTTTAAATTGTGGTTTTCCAATTTTTGACACTTTCACCAGAATATGCATTAACAAATTTGTCATTCTGTAATAGTCCCAGTACTATAGCTACAATAGTTTGGCTGTTTTATTAAAATGTGTTAGAATTCGATTCACGAACCTTAACGAGTTTGACCCAAAATTTGCAAATCTCCCAAAACTAATTTTCGTCTGCTTTCCTCACCTCTACTGATCAAGTTTAATAATTTTGCAAATACATTCTAATACGCTGATCTTTCCCTCCCACTGTTGACAACTGTCTAGATTACCGACCACCACTCTGCTCTTAACCCCTTAAGGTCACTTTTACGTTTTAGTTTTTTCCTCCTCACCTTCTAAGAGCCATAACTCTTTTATTTTTCCACCTACAGGGCCATGTACAAGCTTGTTTTTTTTCAGGAGCAGTTGTACTTTGTAATGGCATCTTTCAATTTGCCATAAGATGAATTACGAAACCCCCAAAATATCATTTATGGGGTGAATTTGGGTGAAAATAGATAGAGTCGCGTCGCGACCGCTGCGTTCAAAGGGGTAGTGCACCCAAAACATTTTTCTTTCAAATCAACTGCTGCCATGAAGTGCCAGAGATTTGTAATTTACTTCTATTAAAAAATCTCAAGCCTTCCAGTACTTATCAGCTGCTGTTTGTCCAACAGGAAGTGGTGTTTTCTTTCCTGTCTGACACAGTGCTCTCTGTTGCCTCCTCTGTCCATGTCAGGAACTGTCCAGAGAAGGAGCAAATCCCCATAGAAAACCTCTCCTGCTCTCCAGACTGGAAAATATTCCACTTCCTGCTGGGCATACAGCGGCTGATAAGTACTGGAAGGCTTGAGATTTTTTAATAGAAGTAAATTACAAATCTCTGGAACTTCATGGCAGCAGTTGATTTGAAAGAATTTTTTTTTTTGTGCACTACCCCTTTAAGTGGTTAATGACCGGTGGCCACACGATTGCTCCTGAGCTCGCTTCATAGCATGGCCCCCCGGTGGGGCGTACATTTATGCTCTTTTGCGTTAAGGCCCAGCCTGTTGGGGCGTAAATGTATGCCCCTGGTTGTTAAGGGGTTAAACAATGGTTTTGCTGGTATATGTTTAGAAAGAGAGAAAGAGAGAGAGAGAGAGAGAGAAAGAGAGAGAGAGAGAGAGAGAGAGATTTATCAAACATGGTGTTAAGTGAAACTGGCTCAGTTGCCCCTAGCAACCAATTAGATTCCACCTTTCATTCCTCACAGACTCTTTGGAAAATGAAAGAGGGAATCTGATTGGTTGCTAGGGGCAACTGAGCCAGTTTTACTTTACACCATGTTTGATCAATTTACCCCATAGTACACACACACACACACACACACACACATAAATATATATATACCAGTCAGACCACTGCTTTTAGTGCAGAGTGGTGGTCGGTAACCTAGAAAACAAGCTGTTAACAATGGAATGGAAAGTACGAGCATGTCAGGAGAAAGGGAGAAGAGGACAATTTTCCTTCACAAATGTCTTAGCAAAAATATTTTACTATGAGTCCAATGAGTTTAACTATGTTAGTTGAGATGAAAAAATCCCTTTAAGTAATCTCTGTAGCTAATGAGGCTTCAGCATTATTATGTTGAGATAAAAACACTATGACTAGAGAGAAAAAAAACAAAAAAACATAATGTGAATATCCGCCTCAAAGTAAAGCCTTAATGATGTGGAGAGATTGCTTGAAATGCGCGGCGTGCATCAGGGAATTCCCGTCTCCTGCTTGTCAATGCAGACATGGACATCATCCCAGCTATATGATGAGATGAAAAATACATTGATCAGATGCGGAGAATTCTGCACATGAGCAGAAGGTCTTGTAAGAGTTAAGAAATGACATCTCACATCAATAACGTCATCCATTCCATTTTATACACGTCTATATCTGGTTTTCCATATAATCTTTGATGTCGTCATTTTTATTTTGTTTCTTATATAAGATTGGGCATGAAGTCTCCGCAGACATGCATTACATTCTAATTGTAGAATAAATATTCACTATATTAACCCCTTAATGACTGTGGGTATACATGTACGCCCCCACAGACTGGGCTTTAACGCAAGCGGGCATACATGTACGCCCCGCTGGGGTACTGGGCTATGAGGCGAGATCAGGAGCAGCTTGGCACTTAACCTCATGTAGCCGTGACAGTAACCCCTTAAACGCTGCGATACCGCTACAGCGTTTAAGTGTAAGTGACAGGAGCGGCTCCTGCCACTTACCGATCGGGACCCCCGCAGTGTATAGGCGAGGGTCCCGATCGCATTGCCTGAATGCCAGAGGTCTCTTACCTTCCTCCATGCAGTCAGGTCTTCTCTGCCACAGGCCACAGGCAGGCTCTATCAGAAGATTGCAGATAATACTGACCCCTGCTATGCTATGGCACAGTAGTGATCAGTGTTAGCAAACTAATGACTGCATGTCCCTAGGGGGACTTTAAAAGTGTCAAAAAAAAATTCTATATTATATTTGAAAATGTGCTTTCATTCATCAAGTCAAACTCTTATACTATGAGTCAAGAACACATAAAATAGTTAATGTAATGGGAGGCATGTGTAGTAGTCTTTTCCAATATCAACCATGTTCTGGCATATTTGCAATAGTAAGTCCATCCCTGTGATGAGACATTTGTAACGCCCGGAGTAGTGGATCCACTGGACCGGCACCAGCGATGGCACAAACCTCACCAGGGAGCGGAGTCTAAGGGGCCGCTGGTTTTCACCAGAGCCCGCCGCAAGGCGGGATGGACTTGCTGCGGCAGGCGACCCCCAGGTCGCTACCCCTGGCTTGGTTGCTGGTGTCGGCAGGCGAGGCGTGGCAGGAGATGGTACAGGCAATAGTCTGCAGATGAGAGAGCACGTGACTGGCTGGACACAGGAACAGGTGGAGTGACAGGGGAACCGGAACCAGGAACAGGGACAAGGGACCAGGTAACGGACAGGACTCAGGAACAGGGACTAGGGACCAGGTAACGGACAGGACACAGGAACAACAGGGAGCTGGGCCAAACGCTATGGGAAGCATGTAGAGGCTCCAACACAGGGGACAGGGCATGCTGGGATTTATAGGGGAGTGATTGGTGCAACTACCAATTAGGAGCGCACTGCCCCTTTAAATCTGAGACAGCCGGCGCGCGCGCGCCCGAGGAGGCGGGGACGCGCGCGCCGGCCGGCACAGCGAGAGACAGGAGCGTGGAGAGGTGAGGCGCCCCCCGGGGCCGAACGTGTAGCAGCGCCGGGTCCCTGCACCGGGACCCCGGCAGCTGCATAAGATGGGAGGAGGTCGCGGCAGCGGCCCGGAGCATGGGACGCCGCCGCGGCCGTGACAGTACCCCCCCCCCTTTGGCCTCCCCCTCTTTCTAACCTGCAGGAACCTTTTGATGAGATCTTGGTCCAGGATGTTAGCCTCGGGTTCCCAGGACCTCTCCTCAGGACCAAATCCTTTCCAGTCCACCAGGAAGAACCTTCTACCTCTGACAGTCTTCATAGCCAGAATGTCCTTAACAGCGTAGACGTCGTCAGAGACGGCTTGAGGAGCAGAGAACGAAGACCTATCGGAGAACCGGTTCAGGACCACTGGTTTTAAGAGGGAAACATGGAAGGAGTTCGGAATCCGCATAGTGGGGGGTAGGCGGAGTTTGTAGGTGACAGGGTTGATGCGTCTTAGCACCGAGAAAGGACCGAGGAATCGAGGGCCCAACTTGTAGCTGGGGATCTTGAGTCGGACATATTTGGCCGAGAGCCAGACTTTGTCACCTGGGAGAAAATTCGTGGCAGGTCTCCTCTTCTTATCAGCCTGGTCCTTCATGCGTTCCGAGGCTTTGAGTAAGGACTGTCGAGTTTGTTCCCAGATCGATTGCAGGTCAGATAACAACTCCTCCACGGCTGGGACTTCAGAGGATGGAGAGAGAGGCAGAGGAGGACGAGGATGATGCCCGTAGACCACATAGAAAGGGGACTTGCCTGTGGAAGTCGAGTCCAAGTGGTTATAAGAGAATTCTGCCCATGGGAGTAGATCGGACCAGTTGTCTTGGCGGCTTGAAACAAAATGGCGTAGGTAGTTGCCCAGAATCTGATTGACTCTCTCCACTTGCCCGTTGGTTTGAGGATGGTAGGCCGATGAGAAGTCCAGCTTCACTTGGAGTTGCGAGCATAGGGCACGCCAAAATTTAGAGACAAATTGAGAGCCTCGGTCGGACACAATGTGAAGAGGAAGTCCATGCAGGCGAAAGATGTGTCGGAAGAACAACTGAGCCAGACGAGGAGCAGAGGGCAGACCAGGAAGGGCCACGAAGTGAGCCATTTTAGAAAAGCGGTCCGTCACCACCCAAATAACTGTATTGCCCGCAGATGGAGGTAGGTCAGTGATGAAATCCATCCCAATGTGGTGCCAGGGATGATCCGGGACTGGCAAGGGCAATAGTAGGCCGGCAGGTCTTAGACGGGGAGATTTATTCCTGGCACAGACTGCACAGGAAGCCACAAAATCCTTGACATCCTGGAGGAGATTGGGCCACCAGTAATGACGGGGGATCAATTGCCCGGTCTTTTGGGCTCCTGGATGCCCGGCTACCAAAGAGGAATGCCCCCACTTCAAGATGCGTTTACGGAGTGCGGGACGCACATAAGTCTTCCCGGGAGGCAGTCTCTGCAGAGCAGAAGTGGCAACTGGTACTAGGCGGTCGGGAGGTATTATGTGACGAGGAGATTCCTCTTGCCCCATGACATCGGATGCTCGGGATAATGCATCGGCCTTTAGATTCTTCTCGGCTGGACGGAAGTGGATGGTATAGTTGAACCGAGAGAAGAAGAGGGACCACCGAGCCTGCCTGGGATTGAGGCGTTGAGCCGATTGGAGGTAGAGGAGGTTCTTGTGGTCCGTGTAGATGTTAACCGGGTGTTTAGCCCCCTCTAATAGATGACGCCACTCCTCCAGTGCCAACTTAATGGCCAGGAGTTCACGGTCCCCAATGGTATAGTTCCTCTCGGCAGGGGAGAAAGTCTTAGAGAAGAACCCACAGGTTCTGGTCTTGCCTGATGTGTCCCTTTGCGAGAGAACGGCTCCTGCGCCCACAGAAGAAGCATCGACCTCGAGAGAAAACGGCCTGGAGACATCCGGGCGGACTAGGGCAGGAGCGGAGGCAAAGGCAGACTTGAGGCTATTGAAGGCTTGTTCGGCCTCTGGAGGCCAACGTCTGGGGTCCGCCTTCTTTTTAGTGAGAGCCACAATGGGTGCGACCAGGGTAGAGAAGTGAGGGATGAATTGCCGGTAATAGTTGGCGAAGCCCAGGAAACGTTGGATAGCTCTAAGTCCCACAGGGCGTGGCCATTGAAGGACAGCTGCGAGCTTGGCTGGATCCATTTGTAGGCCCTGATCGGAGACGATATAGCCAAGAAATGGAAGACTGCGCTGATGGAAAACGCACTTCTCAAGCTTGGCGTATAGATGATTGGCCCGTAGTCTTCGTAGAACCTGACGCACTTGTGCCACATGAGTCTGCTGGTCCGGGGAGAAGACCAAAATGTCGTCCAAATAAACAATGACGCAGACATAGAGGAGGTCTCGGAAGATATCGTTCACGAATTCCTGGAAGACCGCTGGGGCATTGCATAGGCCGAATGGCATGACCAGATATTCGTAGTGCCCATCCCTGGTGTTGAAAGCGGTCTTCCATTCGTCTCCCTTACGAATTCGGACCAAGTTATACGCTCCCCTGAGATCCAGCTTGGAGAAGATCTTTGCTCCACGAAGACGGTCGAATAGTTCCGGAATAAGCGGAAGAGGATAGCGGTTCTTAACGGTCACCTTATTTAAACCCCGATAGTCTATGCATGGGCGGAGGGAACCGTCCTTCTTCTGAACAAAGAAAAATCCGGCGCCAGCTGGAGACGTGGATTTGCGGATGAAGCCCTTTTGTAAGTTCTCCTGGATGTAGGAGGACATGGCTTCAGTCTCGGGCACAGAGAGAGGGTATACTCGACCACGTGGAGGAGAAGACCCAGGAAGGAGGTCTATAGGGCAATCATAGGCCCGATGGGGTGGTAGTGAGTCCGCCTCCTTGGCCGAGAAAACATCGACAAAGTCTTGGTAGTCCTCCGGTAGCCCGGATAGAGGCTTGACATAAGCAGGTGACCTTGTAGAGCACTTGGGTTGAGGAGATCTCAGACACCGGTTATGACAGTCCTGACCCCAGCTGAGAACCTCCCCAGTTCTCCAGTCCAGCTTAGGGGTATGGATTTGCAGCCAAGGAAGCCCCAGCAGGAGGTTGGAAGAGGAATGGCGCAAGACATAGAAGGAGATCTTCTCCTGATGTAAGGCTCCCACCTGGAGGACTAGGGGTGCCGTCTGGCTGTACACCGCTTCGGTAAAAACCTCCCCCGTAACCGAAGAGATAGACCGGGGTTGGGCTAGCTGGATCACGGGTAGCCGCCATCTTTGGACCAACGAAGCAGAGATGAAACTGCCAGCAGAGCCAGAGTCGATGAGGGCAGTAGTCTGGAAAACTTGCCCAGAGGGTGTCTGGATGGAGACGGGCATAGTCAACCTTGGAGAGGTGGCATTCACACCTAGGGAGGCCTCTCCCACCGGACCTAGGTGCGGGCGTTTCCCGGACGCTGAGGGCGTTGGGGACATCTCTGTCGATAGTGATCCGCGCCACCGCAATAGAGGCAGAGATTCTGGTCCAGTCGACGGTTCCTCTCATCAGTCGTCAGGCGAACACGTTCCACCTGCATAGGAACCTCTGGAAGCGACTGGGACATAGGAGCAACAGGATTCTGGAACACCGGTGCCAGCCGAGGATGGCGACGGGGCAGACTCAGACGCCGTCCTTGCCGAACCTCCTCCTCTCTCTCGGAAAACCTGGTGTAGACTCTGGTAGCCAGTAGAATAAGATCGTTCAAGGAGGTAGGCAGATCCCGGGCAGCGAGCACATCCTTCACTTGGCTGGACAGGCCCTTTTTAAAGGTGGCAATCAGAGCGGCCTCATTCCAGTCTAGTTCCGCAGCCAGGGTGCGGAACTGGATGGCGTAATCACCAACGGAGGAAGTCCCTTGGGATAAATTGAGGAGAGCAGTCTCAGCCGAAGACGCACGGGCAGGTTCCTCAAAGACCGAGCGGAACTCGTCCAGGAAGATTCGAAAATTGGCAGCAACCGGATCATTACGGTCCCATAGTGGCGTGGCCCAGGCCAGAGCTCTTCCCTCCAATAGGCTGATAATGAAAGCCACTTTAGAGCGCTCGGTGGCAAACTGACTGCTTAAAAGTTCGATGTACATGGTGCATTGGGTCAGGAACCCTCTGCACAACTTGGGGTCACCTCCATATTTACTTGGGAGAGCCAGTCGTAGTTTTGAAGAGGCTGCCGGAGGTGATGACTGCTGAGCTGTGGTATGCTGTTGAACGGCTGCAGTCAGTTGTTGAATCAGCTGTGACTGTTGCTGAATCTGTTGAGCCTGTAGGGCGACCACTCGGGCTACCTCGCGGATATCAGGCACCTCGCCGGGATCCATGGTTGGAGCCTACTGTAACGCCCGGAGTAGTGGATCCACTGGACCGGCACCAGCGATGGCACAAACCTCACCAGGGAGCGGAGTCTAAGGGGCCGCTGGTTTTCACCAGAGCCCGCCGCAAGGCGGGATGGACTTGCTGCGGCAGGCGACCCCCAGGTCGCTACCCCTGGCTTGGTTGCTGGTGTCGGCAGGCGAGGCGTGGCAGGAGATGGTACAGGCAATAGTCTGCAGATGAGAGAGCACGTGACTGGCTGGACACAGGAACAGGTGGAGTGACAGGGGAACCGGAACCAGGAACAGGGACAAGGGACCAGGTAACGGACAGGACTCAGGAACAGGGACTAGGGACCAGGTAACGGACAGGACACAGGAACAACAGGGAGCTGGGCCAAACGCTATGGGAAGCATGTAGAGGCTCCAACACATGGGACAGGGCATGCTGGGATTTATAGGGGAGTGATTGGTGCAACTACCAATTAGGAGCGCACTGCCCCTTTAAATCTGAGACAGCCGGCGCGCGCGCGCCCTAGGAGGCGGGGACGCGCGCGCCGGCCGGCACAGCGAGAGACAGGAGCGTGGAGAGGTGAGGCGCCCCCCGGGGCCGAACGTGTAGCAGCGCCGGGTCCCTGCACCGGGACCCCGGCAGCTGCATAAGATGGGAGGAGGTCGCGGCGGCGGCCCGGAGCATGGGACGCCGCCGCGGCCGTGACAACATTACATGGCTAATAAAGGTTGTGAAGCCATAGGACTTGGTGACTGCCAAGAGAGATGTCACAGTATAGAATAAGCAATGATGTAAGCGATAATAAGAATAGTGATATCACAAAAAAGGCAAAAGGGAACAATATGATGTCACAGCATGGGAATAATAGACACAGCTTTATAGTGCAAGAATAATGCACACAGCAATGTCACATGGGAATACATGCATGGGAATAATACTGCCATGTGCTAAGAAAGGGTTGTGTGCCCACAGTGATGGCAGAATATGGTAACAATGTGACAGCAAAGTAATAATAGTAATATGGAAGAGTGGCTATTGGGGAGGGATAGATAGATAGATAGATAGATAGATAGATAGATAGATAGATAGATAGGAGATAGATAGATAGATAGATAGATAGATAGATAGATAGATAGGAGATAGATAGATAGACAGACAGACAGATAGATAGATAGATAGATAGATAGATAGATAGATAGCAGATAGATAGATAGATAGATAGATAGATAGATAGATACATAGATGATAGTTAGATAGATGATTGATTGGTAGATAGATAGACAGATAGATAGGAGATAGATAGATAGATAGATAGATAGATAGATAGATAGATAGATAGATAGATAGATAGACACATAGATAGATAGATAGATAGATAGATAGATAAAAGAGAGATAGATAGATAATAGAGAGACAGGAGATAGATAGATAGATAGATAGATAGATAGATAGATAGATAGATAGATAGATAGATAAAAGAGAGATAGATAGATAGATAATAGAGAGACAGGAGATAGATAGATAGGAGATAGATAGATAGATAGATAGATAGATAGATAGATAGGAGATAGATAGATAGGAGATAGATAGATAGGAGATAGATAGATAGGAGATAGATAGATAGATAGATAGATAGATAGGAGATAGATAGATATAGATAGATAGGAGATAGATAGATAGATAGATAGATAGATAGATAGATAGGAGATAGATAGATAGATAGATAGATATAGATAGATAGGAGATAGATAGATAGATAGATATATAGATAGATAGATAGATAGATAATAGATAGATAAAAATTAGACAGATACCATTTTCTTATATTACACATGCAGGGAGTACCTCGGCAGTAGTAAATCTTTATGTCTTTCTGTGCACATTTGTGATCTCTTTTAACATAATCGTTGGTTATAATGTAGCTGTATTGTACCAGTAAGTAGTAGGTGCCCACAAAGCATTACAATTTTATGATGTTAAGAATTCCAGTACAAGCTAGAATACTCCCTTGTTAAGAATAGGTTCTAGACTCCGGTGTTACACCAAATCCTGTCAGAAATGCCGTCTTTAGTAAATGATTTAATACCCATGCTCCTTGTTTTACCCAACATCAAATAAGCAATAACTGAATCATTGTTCCCTGTCATCTTATTGAGCTATTGTGCGGACCAGAGCATCAGGAATACAAGGTGGATTTCCAGCCCCATGGTGGCCACATGAATACCTTTGAAATACAAAATGTATTTTTAAAAAGTTTATTATTTATTGACAACTACTAGAAAAGATTAGTAAAGCTGTAACCCCCTCAGTGTCATTATATCAGGAGGTGCTCCACTTCCCAGTGCTTAGTGCATCGGGCTCCTTCATGTGTGTTCATTGGTGACCAGAGGGGTTATGAGGATATCATTTAAGAGATGGGCTTTTTTTTTTGTCCCCCCCCCCCCTCCAAAAAAATTAAAAATAAAATACAGCCCCACTCTTGTTCATTGTCTGTATTTGGTATTCAAGTGACTGTAATAGCAGACACAGGCTATGGATAGAAGCGGCATTGTTCCCTGTAAAAACTAAAATAGATAACTACTGTAAATTAAAGCCAGCAATAAGCAAATTATACACCGACTAATTTTTCAAGGGAACCTGTCACCCCCCATGCTGGGGTGAAGGCCGCCCGACCCCCGCTAGAGCCCCGGATACTCACCCCATCTCGCCAAGTCCCGCTTTTGGAGCCAGTCCCGGAGAGGAGATGTCCCCGCCTGAAGCCCGGCGCGCGCGCTGCTGAGATGAGTCCGACGCCCATAGAGAATAACGGCTCCATTCATTCTTTATGGGCGTTGGACTCATCTCAGCAGCGCGCGCCGGGCTTCAGACGGGGACATCTCCGTCCCGGGACCGGCTCCAGGAACAGGACTTTGAGAGATGAAGTGAGTATCCGCAGCTCTAGCAGGGGGACGGGCAGCCTTCACCTGACAGGTTCCCTTTAAAGGAATTTTCCATTTTATATCAAAATGTAAATATTCCTTGAGCCATTTGTGATATGAAGAAAGTCTTGGAATACCAGACTGCTTGTATCATTGTATTTAAAGGAGAAGTCTGGGGTGAGGGGCAAAAAACATTACAGGCAGGAGGTGTGGGGGGGATGAAGAGAATATGCTCCCAGTGCCCGCGCTGCACTGCATCACCAAGCTCCCAGACCCCACCGGCTGTCATCTCCTCCTGTCGCAACCCACGACCAAGGTTCAATGTCACAGATAGGTGTGGGATTTATCATGCTCAGCCAATCAGTGACTGCAGCAATGTCCTGCCCCTGAGTGGGGCATCCGTCAGCCAGCTCATGACATAGCAGGAGCAGAGCACAGAAGATAGCCAGCTGGGAAGGAACAGGGCGCGGGAGAGGGATGAGGCTCTGCGGGGGCATTATGATCAGACCTGGATGGATCAGTCCTTGCAGCACATGTGATCAACGATAAATTACATTGCCATTGCCCCTGGTGATGCCACATTGTTAGTGGCGAAACATGTTGGGAGGGGGAGCATTGGTTGAAAAGTTAGACAAGGAGACAAGGTTAGCTGTGGCTGGGGTATGATTACCTAATGTGCAAGTGTATTGTTCTAGGACCCCAAGAACTGGTCCTTCTTTAGCCTGACCCTTAGACCAAGTTCACTAAGGCAATTTTTTCATTAAACAACAGCTGTTTAATGACACTGCGGTACTACATTCGTTTGTATGGAATCATGGCCGTAGTGTATACACACTGCATACACTCTGTCCTTTACTGAATAGCAGTTGCACAAAATAGACTGTGCACACAATGTAAAGTACGGCTCCTGGCCGCACTTTACATTGTCTCCTATGGCTAATTAAAGTGTGGGCTCACCCAAATGTACCCGCATTCCAATTCAAATAAAGTGATTCTCATCCAGCTGATACTATAGTATCAGCCGGGTGAACATCACACACATTGGCCTTTTTTTCGAGACAGCAAACACCAGCCGGGTCAAACAACAGCCTTTGTTCATACATAGTACACTGTATGCTATCTCCCTGAGGAAGGTTGGAGTATGGGTAACAGTGGCAGAGCTCAGGCACATGCACTTGTCTCCAAAATTCTCACCAGAGGGTGTAGATCTGAAGACTAGATGCACTAGCGGCCATGGCCCAACTCTGCCTACCTGCATCTGTGCACTGGTACTCTTGGTAATTGTTTCAGTTTCCCAGGACTGTTTCCAGCTTTTCCTGGCACCCGGAGTAGAGGGGCACAGAGCAGCATGGAGTTCAAAGACAGCCATCTCATAAGCCGACTGCTGAACTTACCAAATGGTTCGCTTCATTTACGCTATGCTCATACACAGTCACGGAGCGGCTGGTCTCAGAAAATATCATTCCAGGCCGGTACTGCAGTACCGACCGGATGATCTTTAGGGCCGCAGAGTTCTGATGTGGGAGCATCCATGCACGCCCGCATCAAAACTCCCCACAGCACAAAATGGAGCGTGCGGCCGGAGCCACTCGCTCCACAATGTGCACTGACAGGGTTTTCTACGTGTCAATTTTCTATGGCACTGCAAGAGATCCCGGCCTGGAGCATGTACTATTTGTATGCGCTCCGGCCGGGATTCCATAGAAGGCAAAGCAACATATATTTTCGTAAAAAGTATGGCTGTTGTTGCCGATTGCAACAACGGCTGTACTTTTACGAAAATATACGTTGTGTGAACATAGCCTTATACTGTAATTTGGCTCATCTCTAAATATGCATTCCCTTTTGATTCTGGTTCATACCCGGTCCTGGCTCTTTTTCCCTGTGCTCTTTTTCTTCGTCTAACTTCTGATTGATCCTGATCTCTGCCATCTTCCAGGAGATTGCCTCTGTCTTTCCCCTCGGATTCTCTGTCTGTTTCATGTTATTCCACTCCGTGCTCTGACCCTTGACTCCATTACTGTCTATGCTCCCATCTTGTCCTATGGCCTATTGCATTCTGATTGATCTGCTGGTGATGACCCCCTCTGCTCCGCTCCTGACCATGCTATTACTCTGTCAGCACTAGTGCGGCCAATCTGCTAGTGTACAGGGTACCTGGGGATCTCCCTGCAGCAAAGTACTCTCCTCCCTGTGGAGTTTGGAGTAAAGAGCCGGGGATTCCCAAGATTCTGCACCATGTCGCCTCTTCTAACAACGAACAGATTGTGGATTTAAGTATAACATGTCTGGTACTGTGTGTGATGTGATAACACTTACTGTTGTATACAACTAATATATAAGTCGATTGACAGTATGGATGATGATATCTATTAGATTTAAGGATAATGTGACATGGTATGGATGATGATATCTATTAGATTTAAGGATAATGTGACATGGTATGGATGATGATATCTATTGGGATATAAGGAGAATGTGACATGTATGGATGATGATATCTATTGCGATATAAGGAGAATGTGACATGTATGGATGATGGGATAATTAGTGATATCTATTGTGATATACGCATAATGTAACATAGTATAGATGATGTGATTATAAGTGATATTTCCTGTTATACGGATAAGGGACGAAGGTCTTCCTTTGTGGAGCGCACACTTCTGCGGCTGTATGGAGCGCACACTTCTGGGGCTGTATGGAGCGCACAAATCTGGGGCTGTATGGAGCGCACACATCTGGGGCTGTATGGAGCGCACACTTCTGGGGCTGTATGGAGCGCACAAATCTGGGGCTGTATGGAGCGCACACATCTGGGGCTGTATGGAGCGCACTTCTGGGGCTGTATGGAGCGCACACATCTGGGGCTGTATGGAGCGCACTTCTGGGGCTGTATGGAGCGCACACTTCTGGGGCTGTATGGAGCGCACACTTCTGGGGCTGTATGGAGCGCACACTTCTGGGGCTGTATGGAGCGCACTTCTGGGGCTGTATGGAGTGCACACTTCTGGGGCTGTATGGAGCGCACTTCTGGGGCTGTATGGAGCACACACATCTGGGGCTGTATGGAGCACACACTTCTGGGGCTGTATGGAGCGCACACATCTGGGGCTGTATGGAGCGCACACTTCTGGGGCTGTATGGAGCGCACACATCTGGGGCTGTATGGAGCGCACACTTCTGGGGCTGTATGGAGCACACACATCTGGGGCTGTATGGAGCACACACATCTGGGGCTGTATGGAGCACACACATCTGGGGCTGTATGGAGCACACACTTCTGGGGCTGTATGGAGCGCACACTTCTGGGGCTGTATGGAGCGCACACATCTGGGGCTGTATGGAGCACACACATCTGGGGCTGTATGGAGCGCACACATCTGGGGCTGTATGGAGCACACACATCTGGGGCTGTATGGAGCGCACACTTCTGGGGCTGTATGGAGCGCACACTTCTGAGGCTGTATGGAGCGCACACATCTGGGGCTGTATGGAGCACACACTTCTGGGGCTGTATGGAGCGCACATTTCTGGGGCTGTATGGAGTGCACACATCTGGGGCTGTATGGAGCACACACATCTGGGGCTGTATGGAGCGCACACATCTGGGGCTGTATGGAGCACACACTTCTGGGGCTGTATGGAGCGCACACTTCTGGGGCTGTATGGAGCGCACACATCTGGGGCTGTATGGAGCGCACACTTCTGGGGCTGTATGGAGCACACACATCTGGGGCTGTATGGAGCACACACATCTGGGGCTGTATGGAGCGCACAATTCTGGGGCTGTATGGAGCGCACACATCTGGGGCTGTATGGAGCGCACACATCTGGGGCTGTATGGAGCGCACACTTCTGGGGCTGTATGGAGCGCACACATCTGGGGCTGTATGGAGCGCACAATTCTGGGGCTGTATGGAGCGCACAAATCTGGGGCTGTATGGAGCGCACACTTCTGGGGCTATATGGAGCACACACATCTGGGGCTGTATGGAGCGCACACATCTGGGGCTGTATGGAGCACACACATCTGGGGCTGTATGGAGCACACACATCTGGGGCTGTATGGAGCACACACATCTGGGGCTGTATGGAGCACACACTTCTGAGGCTGTATGGAGCGCACATTTCTGGGGCTGTATGGAGTGCACACATCTGGGGCTGTATGGAGCACACACATCTGGGGCTGTATGGAGCGCACACATCTGGGGCTG